>NC_071310.1:1001489-1311152 GCF_027563975.2 Plodia interpunctella
GTAGTAGTAGTTTTTTAGTTAAACTAGAAACAAAAATTACAAATATTTATGTCCATGTATCAGCTGTGAGATGTGTCCCCTAATTCCCTAAGACTTAACTTTGTAGTATTGAATATTAAATAAATAACAACCTGTCTACACGGGTACCAAATTTCATCGAAATCCGTTTAGTACAAATATAACATATATTGATGAGCTGATTCACCTACCAAAATCTATAGCAAAAGTGCAGTTTGTCCATTTTTCAAAACATTAAATTATTATACTTGAAATCGATAAATGAATATTCTTGAGATATCTTTAAAGCTTGTCTCTATGATTAGTCAAATCTATTTTCTTTAAAGGACGATTTGGAAAGCACAATTTTGATGAACAAAATCAAAGGAAATATACGAACCTGTCCATAGTATTCATCCAAAACCTACACTTAATCACAAAAACAGCTTTAAACGCACACAAACAAACACATTGAAAACATCGACTACATTTTCGAATTCTGAACTGTTTCAAATTAGGAACAACCGTCCGAGACGGGCGCGCGCGCAGCTCGCATTTCTGGACTAACATCCTAATCCACACAGGCGCGTTGACACTATAAATAAATTGCATATTTAGTCAGTAGTTAGTCGCCACTTCATCAGCAGAGCGTGTGGCGACCTAGACCGTAACTATAGTTTTACGTAAACGTTAGTATTTAGGACGAGATAAATAAATAAACTAAATTGAGTTCGCCCCAAGGTGAGTTCGAGACTTATGTTATGGGATACTAACTCAACGATACTATATTATGTAGATAAACATCCAATACCCAGGTCAATTATATATTTTCTTGAAATGTTTATTACATATATTTTGACATTTACTTGTAAAACATATACGTGATTTGTGATCTTCAAGTGTCTGAAAGTAACATAGGTATCTATTATGTTAGATTATGGAGATCGAGTATGTCATGCACACTCAAATGGTCAAACCGGTAGCGGCGTCGTGGATCGAGAACTGCTTTATGGTAATTAAAATTACTTCATCATCATCTCGTTTATCCCCCACTGCTGGGGCACTAGCCTTCCCTGTGAATGGATAAGGAAAATGTGCCATGATCCACCATATGGATCTAATGCGGTTTGCGGGAAAATTTTACCCTGATCTGTGGTGTACTAAGATAAAATTTTCATACAATGTTTTTTTCATTCAGTCGTTTCAAGTATCCTATTAAATATACGTGCAATATTTTTTGAGTTTATAGCGAACAGACAGACAGTTATAAAACAAAGTCCTCTACCGCTACTGTTTGTCTGTCTGTTCGCGAAAAAACTCAAAAACTACTGCACGTATTTTGGTGCGGTTTTTAGCAATAGATAGAGTGATTACTGTTGAAGGTTTAAGTTTATAATTTATTATGTTTTTACTCGAGCGAAGCCGGGACGGGCCGCTAGTTATTGTATAAAGTCCAATCAAATGTATACCGAACAAGTCTAATTGTATACTAAAATCTTATACTCTGATTTTTATGTAATTTTCTTCTACTTCTTATTAAGAAATTAGTTAAATTCTTCTGGCTGATAAATTCATAAGTTTTCTCACCCGTATGTGTGCAGTGGCGGATCCCATTGAGTCAAATCACAATGTCACAGACAAATGTGTTTATAAACGCGATCACAATTTCAGTTAGTTTCCATCGTGTGTATTAACAAAAATATTTAAAGAGACACAATGTCAACACATGTCACAGGATTGTGCAAAACGAAGACAATTATGAACCCAATCTTAATGACATAGAGTTCTATTTAGCTTACATCTATATCAAAAGAATCGATTTGCTTACTTCTCCACAAGGCAAGTATATTCTTTCATATGCAAATTTCAAACTAAAAAGTAAGTACTAGAATATCATAGAATTTAGAATAACTATGTATAAATAGAAATGTCTCCAGCTGCTTTTATTGTCATCAGAGTCATCAAATTAATGTCTCAAATAATCATGACCGTGCAGACAATCGTTGATGAGTTCCTTCCTTAGGAGCCGATCCCGGTCTATAAAATAGGGTCTTGCTTATCGTGCTTATTAATGCTTTGACGACCTCGGTGGCGCAGTGGTAAAGTGCTTGCCTCTGAACCGAGAAGTCCCGGGTTCGATCCCCGGTCAGGTCATGATGGAAAATGATCTTTTTCTGATTGGCCCGGGTCTTTGATGTTTATCTATATATGTATTTGTTATAAAAATATAGTATCGTTGAGTTAGTATCCCATAACACAAGTCTCGAACTTACTTTGGGCTAGCTAAATCTGTGTGATTTGTCCTAATATATTTATTTATTTAATGAGCAACCGGACGCTAGAAAGTGGGTTAAATTTAACTTGCAAAATTTGGCACAAACTGAAGGACAAGTCAAACCTGTAAAACATTCGTTTCAAATGTGTGTGTACATTCGAGTTTGCCGAGGTGGTGTAATGTTTAAGACGCCCGCCAGTGGATCGAAATCTCCCAGGTTCAAATCCTACTCGTGGCACATGTACACCAATCTGTCTCATGAAAGGTAAATGTCTTCAGGTAAAGGAAAACATCGTGAGAAAACATACATGCTGGTTGAAACTTGTTTATGAAATGGATAAAGCAAATGGCAAACCACACCATTGATAGTCCTAAGAAAGTTGTTACCTATGTGTGTTTCTTTCCACGTAATGACCACGTCCCTCGGCCATGAGGAAATAAGACTATGAAGAGACACTTCTACATTGGTATATTTAAAATTCTTCGACTCACATTATAATATAGACAACGCTTAGTAAATTTCTATAGATTTGTTCACGGCTCGATTTGCCAATACACGTTTTAAATGACAATATTTGAAAATAGGTTGTTGGAACGGGAAGTACATAGTTTTGTTTGTTGTTTTTAGTTGCCTTAATTAGCTACTTGACTAGGTAAAAATAAAATATATATAGGTACCTATTTAAATAACCAAATAGGTACAAATAATTAAATGTCGATTAATTTTATTGATTATGCAATTTACTATATATTTTTGTAAGTAAACGCTTTTTGACTCCAAAATAGCACATCACTATATATTTTCTTGTTTTTAAGATGTAACCGATCAAGTGTGTGTCGGACCATGCACAGTGTAGAATTCCGTAGTTTACTACAACAACCAAACAAGTGCGAGTCGGATTCACTGAGCGAGTTTGAAGTTTTATTGTAGAATACAGTTGATCGACTATTAATCAGAAACATATAAAGCCAACTAAGGTGTGATAGTTTTCCTTCTAATTTAGTTATATCGAATACATTTATATTAATATATTTATTTGATCCCTAACAACAACCGTTCCGTTGGTAAACGCTTGACTCTTCCAAAAATTGGTACTTTAAAGGTTAATATTTTACGAATGATTTACTAAATTTAGAAACAATGTAAATCTGTGACTTGGCCATACTTATAGTCTGCCCCGTATAGTAAATAACGTGGTCATATAGTGAATGACCCGATTTTTATAGGGTTTTTCTTCTTATAACTGCAGCAGATGCGAGAATATAAGATCGCCATCAATGGTGACCCCACATTACGACTTCTAAACTTTTTATACCCCAAAACTCTGATCGTGCACTCTACGGCTGACCATAAATACTTTATTTGAAGCCATTTGCCCTTTATGTATATCTGGTAAAACTGTAATACATAAAACTGTAATATATATATATATATATATATATATATTATGTATAGAAAATAGAAGTCCACAAGAGTTTCATTCAGTAATGTTTTATGGATGACACGCTTTTTGCATCGTGCGTCATCGTCATCGTGATATATATATATATTGTTGATGTCTTATAGTTTTACCCAAGCGAAGCCGGGACTTATATATTTTCAGTGTACAGTGTGCTGTTGAATGTATATATATATATATATATATATATATTCAACACCATATATACATTCAACACCACATCAACTTATGCAACTATTCGTCATATAACATACACAAGTGCAGCCAAGTAACTTGCGAAGCGGTTCACTGACCTGTAAGTGTGACTACGGATAACATATAGGTAAGTGTAACAGTCACCCAGCACTTCGGCAGGCATACAAACCTGTGTCATTGTGCATTAATCTTATATTTCGTTTGATATTATAGTTCTCGAGATATTTCAATGGGTGTGTACGGACGAATATTGCTTCGAACAATTTGTCGAACGAACTAACCAACATAATATATTTACACTATATATTTCTTACTAACAATCAAATCATTATGCTTGCTTATCAAATTAAAACTCGTAAAAGGTGTTTTGAATTAAGTAACCTCGACGACGAATTATTTGTGAGACAAAAATCTTGCTTCATTGGAAGAAATTATTTTATTTCCTTTAAATATGAATTGCTAGTGTAAAGTCCCTACTTTCTATAAAAATCAAACAATACCTACATCTACGAAACACACCCTACTATCCTTGGTAAGGTGTGTTTCAAATGTGGGAATTGTGTAAAATAGAAGACATGACAAGTTGTCAATTCTTCTAAACTTCATTTTTCACCCAAATATTCACTTGAAGGAATTGTTTTTTCGATAAGCCCGCCTCTGCTATAATTTATATTTATATACCTACTATAATTGTATGATTCTGCTGTAAATGGAGCAATAAAGAGTTAATCTATCTTACATCCTTCTAATATTATAAATGCAAGAGTTTGAGAGTAATATGTGTATGTATGTTTGTTACTCTTTCACGCAAAATCTACTGGACTGTTATGAATTTTAGTACACGGGTAGAATATAAACTAGAATAACGCATATGATACTTTTTATATCAAAATTCCTACGGGAGCGAAGCCCCGGGATGCAACTAGTTAAACACAATCGCGTCTCAATAGTTTTTTTTTAAATAAAATTAAGTTCGCACAATTTGGCTCCCGTGTATCTTAACAACATCAGTGAGGATCTTGCCAGCGCAAGGTATTAAGTTATTCTGGATGTCTGACGCTCTGAACTACTATTATTCATACGTTTCCAGGTTTCAAGACGTTTCATTATATATCTGATGAAGAATAATATAGCTTTAGAAATGTTTGGAAATTCACATTTAGCATTCACACCAATAGATCCCATTTGTACTACTCATTGTACAAATCATTACAACTACTACTTGTGTTTGTTGTAGTTGTAATGATTTGTACAGAGAGAACTGGTCATCTCGTTTCTCATATATTTTCATGTAAGTTAATTGTGTTTCACATCATATTATATATATATATATATATATATATAATATGATGTGAAACACAATTAACTTACATGAAAATATATTTATGAATTACATGAATATATATATATATATATATATATATAATCAGCACTCGGATAACCTGTTTTGATATACCTTTTGACTATGTACATTATGTCATTATGTACTTTTATATATTATTAGAAAAAAAAAACATTGTAAGAAACAATAATGGTAAGCCGGATCTGACATGATAGGGACCAACACTGTTCAAATTTAAGTTTCGGCATTTCGTCTCAGCTGTGGTCGTTCCGAAATGCCAGTAATTTGTAGCTTGTGAGAAATAACTATAAATATAAAAATTGACGAGAAAAAGTGCCTGTGAAGGTCTAATTTCTGAATAAATGATTTGAATTTGTGTTTGTTATTCACTATGTCTGTCCCTGTGTATCGGGTGGAATCTTGCAACTCAACTTTGAAGAAGATATCTATCTTCAAGCGATTGAGCTGAAATTTTGTACACACGTTTAGCTTGGATGACAATGCATTATTATGATAATCATGACCTGGTGTTGCACCCAGGAACGGCTCCAGACGTTCCTACGTTTTATTCATCGTTCTAAAAATAGAAATAACTGATGTAATTAATATTATTGTTCTTATAATCAAAATTGTTGTATTTTTATGAGTTAGTCTATTTTCTAATTATTACTGCATTTAATAAATTAATTTAATCTACTGAAACTTTTTAATTTTTATACAACCCCTTTTACGCAATAACTAAAAAAAAATTGTATGCAATGTATAATATTACAAATGTCTTAATCTTATCGAACGTGTTAATTATTAATAATGTAATTTACGTTAAACCGAGATTTAATTTGTGAATATTAAAAAAAAGAGTTTTCATTTCAATATTCCACAATGACTATTGAAGTTTAATATCTTTTAACTATTCATAGATGGTGGTGGGTATTTTAATTTGAAATTGCAACTGTGGTTTCCATAAATTGGATTTCTATGAAATAATGAAGTCTGATAAATTCCAGCCGGTTGGTGAACTATATTCTTTGAGTCTCCATTTCAATTCTTGAAAATTAATTTGAGATTTAATAAGACCTCTCTTTAGGTTCTTATCGGCAGAACTACCAGGAAAATAGAAGTCCACAAGAGAAGAGTTTCGTTCAGTAATGTTTTATGGATGACGCCTTTTGCATCGTGCGTCCGTTCATAACATATTTTTGTCTATAGAACTAAGTTATATATCGTGATGAAACATTTACCAAATTTTAAGTTAGACCATCTGATATGCAATAGTAACCACAAAAATTATATGCAGTCGTTTTTGCGTGATGCGCTAACAAACATACAGACAGACAAAAATAAAAAAAAAAATTTGCCTCTATTAGGATAAATACCGCCGCGGTGAGCGAGTGAATGTTTTTCGCTTTTATGTATATAGATAGTCGTATATATGTATAGATTATAGTTATCTTAGCTAACATTATAAATGCCAAAGTTAGTTTGTTTGTTACCTCTTCACGCTCTATCTACTCAATCAAACTTTTTGAAATTTTGCAAACATGTTGATAGGAGTACGGAGTCCTTTCATAACGGAAAATTAATCTTGTAATACATAAATTTAACGAAAAAATTATATTGTATCACAGAATTATGGCGAGACAGAGGTAAATAAACTCATATAAATATGGTAAATAAGCTCACACTTATAATAAAATAAAAATAAACCTTATACTTAGCAGCTATAAGACCTTAATAAAATCTTGTTATGAAATATCGAACACACAAGCGTTTATCGTTGCGGCCGCACGATTCTTAGATAATATACTATATAGTATACACAAAGTCATGTTATAGAACCACATCAATTAGCACGGATTTTGCAAACAAGCTCTCGATTTAAGTCTATTCTGCTAAGTTAAGTCATAATCTCGTCTTAATTGTTGTCCAATAGTCGATCTTATTTCATCATGTATCTAGAAAATATTGAGACGCGATTTTAATTGATCGTTAGCAGAATTGACACGGACAAGATCTCAGATTTTGCCTCAGCCATAGATAATTATTTACTAATAGTCCCTGTGAGCTGTGACTTAAATGCTAGGTGTTATGTTCTTAATATATATTAATCTAAACATTATACTGTATACTATTATTATTATAAAGAGGTAAGCGTTTGTGAGTTTGTTTGAGGCGGGTAATCTCCGAAACTACCGAAGCGATTTCAAAAATTCTTTCAGCATTAGAAAGGTACATTATCCAAGATTGCTATAGGCTATATTTTATCTCAAAATTCCCACGGGAGCGGTAGTGCTGAAATAAAATTGATTGTATATGTCTTCGGACCAATCTCAACGAATCTTCTTGAAATTTAGCATACAAGTTTGAAGTATAGAGAAGGACATACCTTTTATCCCGGTAAAATAACGGGCGAAGGCGCGGGAAAAAACTAGTGACTTATAAACCTTTGATTCTCACTAAGCATCTGGAAACATGTCCTCCAGGTATCTTAAGTTACAAACCTGTTAAAAAGTACGGTCTCATTATAAAAAAAGCTAAAAATTATTCTAAAGCAACCCAACCTCTCTTCAAGCTTATTAAGTCCTTATTCACACTGGAAAAAGGTAAAACGCGGTAATTCGCGCCCAAATTTCATACATTCGAGCCGTGAAGGCCCGAACCTGGCCGGCTGGCGTGTCAAAGGCGTACGTGTCTTTTTAATCTGTTTTTTTTTTTTTGCAGACTTAGTACAAGAGCGTAGTGTAAAAATATTGCAATTTTTAGAGTTCAAGTTTATTTATTCATCAAAAAATTAACACTATATATAAAACTAAATCAACTGCAATACATGTATCGAATATTTTTGACGTGACAACGTCTTAAATTAGGTTGCGGCTGGAAGTCACTTATGAAAAAGTGTAACGCCCGGTAACGTTACGATGAGTCACCGAACGAGAGAGAGGCCCGCCGAATGCCTTGCGTCTCTCTCCCACTCAACTATGATCGGTCTGCCGCGCGCGTAAAAAGACGTTGTCACGTAAAATCTTCGCCCGTAAAACCGACTTTACAGGCAACCATTTTTTTTCTCTTGGCTCCGCCGGTCCGGTTGCGTTCGGGGCTGTGACGCCGCGAAGCTCGGGGTCAGCGTAAAAAATAATGTAGTGTAGTAGTAAAAAAAAAATAAGAAGCGTGTAAGATTATATGAGTTGTAATATAGATTAAGAAAGGAATTTAACACGAACCATCGTCTTAATCACCCGCGTCCATTCTTTACAATCACCTTAAAAAATTTAAAGTAAAAACTGTGATTACAGTCGTCTGGCCGCCTTGGCCGCCTGCATGACATCAACCCTCTAAGCTATATGTTCCTTAATTGCCTCGTATGATTTTTGAGGATATGGAGCGTTCGTATGGCACCATAACTATACTGTGACGTTACATTCCGATAGGGCATGCCAGTACTATACATAAAATACATATTTTCAGAAGAATTAAAGTTCACATAATTGAACAATAGCCGTGACGTTAAATTTAATCGTGAAAATTAAAATAGTTTGAAAAAAAATAAAATTGTGCATATTTCTTACAAGAACTGATTTTAGTAAAGTATGTGATGTACAAGAAACAAAGGAAAAAATGTCTTCGCAACCTCCCCTTTGAAAACCCTTTGAATAGATCGATCATAAAGATCGACCTAATAATACTTCAAAATGTAACCTAAAATAGATTATATTTTGTACTGGCTCCTGGACTATACTGAAAAGATTTTTTCGTGCGGCGTGTAAAGCTGAAGCCATCGCAGAATCGATAGCCTATCAGGGTTGTCTAAATCGCAACAGATAATTTAGGATAGCATTCTATACTGCCAGTTTCTTTATCATATAATCCGCAAAAAAGTTAACAATGAACAACGCAGACTATATAATACTTTCTTTCTTTATATATCAAGTAAGCATTACACTGAAAATTTATTAAAATTAAAGTAATTTCATTTGTAACATCAAAAAGTTTTTTCCAAAAATGTCATGTTTTAACACGAACTTTTATTGTTGTCATGGAGACCTTATTGCATTCTGATACTTCATGCCACTCGGCTTATATAAACTAACATAATTAATAACGAGATTAAAATAATTGTTTCACAATCTTTTGCCTTTTACTTAATAGGATATCATTTGTAAATATCATACAGCACACAAAATATCGCAATGCTTTCTATAAACACGAACACTCTTGCAGCGAAGTAGGTTAACAGCCCTGAAGGCGTGTCCGTTACGTGTTTACAAACAACTTGTAACTTTCTATACCAATATGAATCACTAGCTTTTACCCGCGGCTTCGACCGCGAGATTTTCTCACGGGTACGTCTATTTTTCCATGATGAAAGGTTACCCTATGTCCTTCTCCGTACTTCAAACTATATGTATGCACAATTTTAAGAAGACTGGTTGAGAGTATAAAGCGTGAAGAGGTAACGAATATACTTACTTTCGCATTTATAATATTAGCTGGGATTTATAGTAGTTTTCATAGACAACCACTTGTTTCCAGTGAAGGGAAACATTGTGAGAATACATCTAACTAGTCGATAATAATGTATTGTCTAGCCTGTGAAATGTAGAAGGCAATGGCAAACTCCATTGATATTTTGGTAAAAAGTCGTTTTGTGTGTTTCGTGTCACGTAAGGATCACGTCCCTCAGCCATGAGAAACACTACTATTTGAGTTCGAAGCTAACTTAAGAAATTACGTTGAAAGGTGTAAAGTAGAAAAACTATTTGCATATAAAAATATCCACATGTCTTCTTTCCTGAAATAACACATTACTCAATTAGATATAAAGATGACTTACTAAAATAGACAGCACAATTAAAATGGTTAGTATTTTTTCATAATATTTGAATTAAATAGTCGAATATATTGTGAACGGCTTAAAGAAGGGATAATTCAGTTGAATAACCTTAAAAAAATATGAAATATTATTTCTTTGTTATGCCAAAATTAATGTATATTTAATAATCTTGATTACTTTTTGAAACATGTTGAAAAAGAAAGAGGGAAAGGTACGATACGAGGCCTTCTTCAGATTATATTATAGATGGAAAGGTAAATATAAATAAATAAATATA
The DNA here is from genome assembly GCF_027563975.2 of Plodia interpunctella. NCBI lineage: Eukaryota > Metazoa > Arthropoda > Insecta > Lepidoptera > Pyralidae > Plodia > Plodia interpunctella. The sequence continues at coordinate 1,011,867 of NC_071310.1, forward strand.
AATATATTAGGACAAATCACACAGATTGAGCTAGCCCCAAAGTAAGTTCGAGACTTGTGTTATGGGATACTAACTCAACGATACTATATTTTATAACAAATACATATATAGATAAACATCCAAGACCCGGGCTAATCAGAAAAAGATCATTTTCCATCATGACCCGACCGGGGATCGAACCCGGGACCTCTCGGTTCAGTGGCAAGAACCTTACCACTGCACCACCGAGGTCGTCAAAATGAAGAAGAGGCCCAGAAGGACTAAGAGATAGTACACCAGACAAATTAAAGAAAAATTGGGTGTCGTGTCGTATCAAGAAGTGAAGGATTTGGCTTTGGTGAGAGAGCAGTGGAAGGAACCCCAGCGACCAGAGCCTCGCTCTTAAATTACATGACGATGTTGATTACTCATTATTGTTTATTGACTCATTAAATATGTTCGGAATTTAGTTAAATCAATTCATTTCTTTACGTCTCACGCCGGCGTACTGTATTTTCACTCTTAACTAATCAACATACCCCACTGTCATATCAATGTTATGTTAGCTGTACAATAACATATCGATAAGAAACAGATACTAAATTATGGACTTTTTATATGTATAACATACAATAATATTACATCATTAGATCCATACCAATCCTACTATTATAAATTCGAAAGTAATAAAACATTAATAATTGCAATGCCCCACTGTTACAAGTAAGAAGTTATGTTTTTTGAAAATACTCAAGAATCTATTGATTGATTTGTTAATACATGTCACACATGCTCTTTAACTTATTTTTGAAAACAATAATGAGATGAAAACATTTTTGAATTTGCTGGTAAGCACGTAATTACTTAATAAAAACTTATCAACATAAATAAAGCATCTTAAAAAAGGCTGAAAATTACCACGATTAAGCACAGATTCAACAACACGAAATAGCGTTTAAATTCTAGAACAAATACGATATATTTGGAATTTACAATACAATACAAAAATTATTTATTGCAAAAAATTAATTACATAGTATACATAAGTACAAAATGTATAATCCATACATAGCATGACATTATGATATAGATACATTGTGCGAAATTCTTGTGTAAGCAATTTCTTCCAGACAATCTTTTTGGAAATTGCTAGACGATCTAATTTATACTAGATCTAAAGTTTTAAAAAGAAATAATTCACAAAGTCTATACGCTAAGTCGTCTATTTGTATAATCCAGTGTTGCTGGAATATTCAAAACATAATTATTACTCGGTTAATCTAAATTAAACTAAATTAAAATTTCCTACCATTGTAACGTCTACAAGAAATTAGTAGTCTGTGGTCATTCATAGAAAAAAATATTTACACCACAAACGTACTGAAATCGGTGTGAGTTATAGCCTAAATAGTACAGTTTTGAGAAAATAACCCATGGGATGTTATTCTCAGCTCTAAACATAGCATCTTGAAACAACATAATTTTTCATGTTTCCGATGAATATTGGTTTGGTTGAAGTCGGCAATACATCTTTTAAAATGTTTTACACAAATCATCTGATTTAAAAGATTTAACGTTTTATTCTTCGATAGAAGTTTTTACCCACAACTTCGCCCGCATTCGTCTACTAGGTATTGCGTTACGTATGCGAAATTTCAAGAAAATTGGATGTGTAAAGCGTGAATAGTGATCAAACAAAGGACTTGCCAGATCTATCCAGATTGGAAATGCTATTGTTGTCGATCAGAAATCAAGGCTGTCCGATATCTCCGTCGAACCTCCACGGAAGGATATGGATATATACCTTGGCAATGTTATTATGATAAGCAAACTATGGACCATACGGTTATGCTTATGACTTAATTTTTTGTTATGCATTGAATTGAATCAATCTGTGACGATAATAAAAGCTCGTGCCATAAATTGCTTTGTAAAAATCTTATCGACAATGACACGTGAATTTCAAAAACAACCACCCATGTAGCTCATAAATATTCTTTTTCACCTTGAAACTGCTGAAACCTAAACATGTTTTGTCCGTCTGTCCGTGCTGAGCTCGTAAACATCAGCTATTGATGCGTTAGTTTACAATACGCTGATGATTGCAGTTAATGTCGGCCATCTGTTTTATTTGCTACAAACTACTTTCAGGAAACCGTTGTTAGGTCTCAAAATGAAAATTGCAATATAGAATTCATTAATACCTACTGTAAAATTATTTCTTCGAGTTACGACTTTTGTTTTTTGTTTGTTGCCTTTATAATATTTGTTATGAAACAAAGAATCATCTATTCTTTATTTGAACTACACCAGAACCTATATTACTAGCTTCTGCTCGCAGCTTCGCCTGCGGCAAACAGTATAGTCACTCTACAACTATCTCCGTCAAAAGTCACCTGAATCCAATGCTCCGTTTTGACGTGAAAGAAGGACATACAAACACGGATGGAAGTACTAACTAAATGATCATTGTAGCAGATATCTTTGGAATAGTGATAATTGGCTGCATAAAATTGATTTAAAAAAAAAAACAACCCCAGTTAATGTATGTTCCCAATGCTCAGTCGCGCTCCGTAACATTGACGTCCGTCAATGATCAACGCAGAAGAACGTAGAAATTAAATGAAATTTCGACGCATAGCAACCACACGTCAATAAAAACCTATATAAACAACGAAGCACGACGGAGCAATGGGGACGGGCACATAGGGCAAGTAAAACATATCCTCTGCCCTTTCCGAAAGGTTACTCAACTTAAGCACTGTCATAAGAAACACATTACTGTGCATAACAACTTCAAATGTAGGAGATATTATTAATAAATTGTTGCAAGCGGTTAGTATACAGAATCCATAGACATATAACCACATAGACTTGACATATCTTCGTGGATAACCAAAAGGTAAAGACATAAAAAAGTTCAACATATTTTAAACCACTTGTAGTAATAGTAGTATTGAAAACATTCTCGTGGAATGCGAAAATTGAATTTAGTAATATCAAACATAGAGGATGAAGATTTTTTTTTTAAACTACTACACTGCATGTATGAACGAGTGGGATTCGAACCTGGAACCGTTCGGTTCACATGCGGACGTCTTAACCAATGATCTACCACCGCTTCTACGAAGTGGATGAAATTGGTGAAAGCTTCTTCCCAATAGTTTACTAATCATATTATTTGTAAAGTTTTGTCAGCATCTCTTAAAAATTTTATCTATTTTAATGCACGTCTGTGAGCAAATCTAACGAGAACGTAATTTCCGGCGATCTGCGGCTTGGCGTCGTAATTACAAGTTATAATGCCCTGAGTTATGTACAAATTCGCATAAATCTTATTTCGAAACCACAAAAATCATAAACATACTAACTTCGCCTGCTGCCTGCAGACAAAATAGCCTATGTCACTCTCCACTCCGGCTCTCCAACTATCTACACACTAAAAATATACTAAATCCATTCCTTTCATTTTTTATCCATGTAACTGTCAAGACTTCTACCAGTTTAGTAAGACGGGCAATTTAATAATAATAATATTCTTTATTTTTTTTTCTCAACTCACAAAAAACAGCTTAAAAATAAGACTAGATCAGTCAGGTGCATGCAAACTTAAGATCTAGTAAATTGCGGAGAACTGGTGCCTGTGCTAGGTTTCCGGGTCACCAGGTCTCGCCCATGAGTAAGTTCACTTTGCAAGCAAATGGCTTACTTCTTATTCTTTGATAAGAACTTAAAAATATTAAATCAAATATAATTTTGATCAATTAATGTGATATTACAGTGTTTTATTTTTAATTCATTTGTTACAGTGTTAAACCCTTTCTGGAACTAAATATTTTTTTTACTATATTACTACCTCTAAAAACCAAAAGTAAAATAGCATTAAATTTATTCTTAGGTAATTAGGTAATTGATTCTACTTAGTATTAATTTTATTGAACAAATATAAGAAATATGAATTATCTTCGTACTGACGTGAAAGAAAAAAAAAACACTTTTTCACGATCGAATTTTATAATATTTTTTTTTATTATGTGCACTTCACTACATGTTGAAAAGTGCACAAATTAATTGAAATTTACCGCTGTGATATAAATTATTTACATTATATAAATTGTACTTTTACTAGAAACTTTTTTTGTACCTTCCGCAAAAATCCCACTTTTTATTGGTATAAAAATCAGTCCCTTACTTTTTGAGTTTATCGCGACAGGAGGTTTTCTCTTTCTAATATGATAAGGATGAGGACAATTTATTTTATATGACTTATACATAAATATAGTATATGTTATAAAGTTTCAAGCCATTTCCAACGATAATGTATTAGCATTTTGGTAACAACGTTAAACTATTCGAGTAATAATTATGTTTTGAATATTACAGCAACACCGGATTATACAAATAGACGACTTAGCGTATATAGACTTTGTGAATTATTATTTCTTTTTAAAACTTTAGATCTAGTATAAATTAGATCGTCTAGCAATTTCCAAAAAGATTGTCTGGAAGAAATTGCTTACACAAGAATTTCGCACAATGTATCTATATCATAATGTCATGCTATGTATGATTATACATTTTGTACTTATGTATACTATGTAATTAATTTTTTGCAATAAATAATTTTTGTATTGTATTGTAAATTCCAAATATATCGTATTTGTTCTAGAATTTAAACGCTATTTCGTGTTGTTGAATCTGTGCTTAATTGTGGTAATTTTCAGCCTTTTTTAAGGTGCTTTATTTATTTTGATAAGTTATTAATAAGTAATTACGTGCTTGCCATCACGTAAATAATTATTAATGACTTATTATGAAGTATTTACTTCACCAGTTTACTACTTATTATATTAGTATAGCTTATTGTTAAGTAATTACGTGCTGGCGACATTGCGAGACTAGCGCCACCACGGCGGCTGCGGCAGTACGAACGAAAAGTGCGTTTGTTCGTTCTGCTTACGCATTGTTTATTATATAGATTGCTATGTTCTGGCATTTCTGTTACTATTAAACAGGATTTAATAGTTCCCTTTGTATGCTTACATAAAAACATTTTCATAAAATAGCAAGATTATTCACTATGTGAAGAAGAAGCGGCGTAACAATCTTCACCGCAGCCCTTTCTCCAAAATCGCTTCACGGCGTCACAGCCCCAAATGCACGCGAGGATGAGAGAGAGAGGGAGAGGATATAGATTGTCTAGGATACCAAATTTCTTCACCATGTCATGTCTATTAATTCACGTTCTATGTCACCCCGACATGCAATACGCTCGTTTTGGGCAGCCCTGGCATCTGCCTCAAAATTGATTCATTTCCTTCCTTTTGTTGCGAGGTGTCGATTTTTTGTATAAAGTTTTACGTTTGGTGATCAAAAATGTCTTTAAAATACACCACGTCTAAAATCATCAACATTGTGTACGATATTTTATTCAAAGGAATAACTAGAAAAATATACGTAAATTCCGTTTTTCATAAATGGTTTATTATGTAAACAATCTTGTCATATATTTTTATTATTATCCAGCAATTTGGCTATAAGATATATATCTTCTCTTTGGACCAAAGCAGTGACGGAGTGGTGGCCAAGACAGGAACAGAGATGGGTTGGTAAACCACCTGCTGATGGACCTGGCTGCTGGTCAGGCGACATTGTTTGGGGAACGGAAAAGCGATGAATTCGACTGGCACAGGGCCGAAAAAAGTGGTGTGAACAAGTTTATTTGGTAGACAAATTAAAAAATCCCCGATTTTAAATATTCATTTCGCTACAATTTTTGAACGGCTGAACCGATTTTCATGAAACATGGCTCTTGAGCCATTCGGGATAAAATTATCTATGACACAAAAAAAAAAAACAAAAATCTGAACTGAACAAAAATCGATTCAACCGTTTGGGAGCTACGATTACGACACACGTTAAACTTATAACACCCCTCTTTTTGCGCCGGGGGTTAAAAAGCCAACCATCAACCCGTAGTGGGTTGATGTAGGCTGAAAATAATGTGAAAAAGAAATACATACACTTTAATTAAAAAAATAGTGGTTTTTTTGTGTGCAGATAATATAATCGGTGAGCTGAAAACTGACATTACTGAGCCGCAGACAACATCTAGTTAAAAACAAATTATCTAAGTCGTTTTAGTTGCTATTAGTAACATGTGTCGAATATTCGAGACCCTTCGTTTGTTGGGCAATTCCAAAAATTAATAAGCCCCACGAGAAATGTGTACACTAATAAAAAGCTGTAATATTTGCGTGGCCAATATTGAAATGGCAAATCGAATAATGCCAACTTTTCGAATACGGGAAGCAGTGATAATGCGATACAAAAATCGAGTTCCATTGAATTCCACCAATCTGTAGGTCGGTCTCGCACCCACTCGCAATCAGCTTCGTCCTAAAAAGCCATTATCTGTAAACCAATCTTGCAAAATCTCTCGTTCTCAAATGTTCCTGATTATGTTAGCTGTCAGGCCACGAAGCTTGAAGTCGGCCTGAAAAATACACCTAATGATTTTGAAGATTTTACTGTGTTTATAATACAAACACCTAACTGATGACAACTCTGTCGGAATGTTACTGAGGCCTATCAGCTGTCAAAAATATCATCATCCACTGTAGGATATATACTACCTTTCTGGACGAACAGTTATTTGCGTGCAATTATGATTTGATTTAATTTGAATTTGAAATTAACAATTCTAACCATTAATTATTTTAAATGTAATTTTATTGATTTGTGATTTTTGTTAAAATAGACTTTTTATTAAGCATAAATTAAGGATTTTTTTCTATTATTTATATTATATATTATGAGTATTTCCAAGTGGGTGCGATCATCGCCGGACGGGCCGTGTGACTGATTGGACAGGCGCGTCTCTGATTCGAATCAAATTCGAACAAATCATTTCTAGAATCCCTTTTATGTCCGATTTCTTAAATATAAATTTTTTTTTAATCGGCCTTCCTGATTTAAGAATAAAGGGGAACATCCTACTTATTTGATTTTAGCGATTGAAAAATCATCATATTCTTAAATTTGCTGTTATAGACTTTTTGCATGTAATTAAACGTGCGTGCGCGCCTGCCTTATTACACTAAAATGTCAAGAAGATATGTACTTTAAAACTATTGACTATTGAATTTAATTATTGACAGAAAGAACAGTAAAGAAATTGAATTTGATAAAAACAAGTAAAATAAAGCTTAATAAATATTATTGTTTATTTTCCTTTAACTAATTGTACCTAAACATATCGAATGGATGTCTCGATCCTTAAATACTCGAATAAATAACGTTTAAAAGGTATTTCTTTGTGCCGATACTGTAACGACTGATTTGTGAACAACTGGTGCGAGTCTGGCCAAAGATTAGTCACTACGGATGGTAATATAATATTTTTTTTATCGTAAAAATTTGATGCTTTCGACTATATACCTGCTATCCGTCCCGGCTTCGCTTGGGTAAAAATATAATAAATAATACACCTAAAAATTCCTTAGAAATCACACTAACTATCGGTGAAAACCGCATGAAAATCCGTGCAGTAATTTTTGAGTTAGTTTTATAATACATATGTAAGAAAGTCACAAATGAATACTGAACTATTACGATACTACAAACATAACAAGACTTCTTTTATTCTTATCACATTCATTTAAACCATATAAAATTTAAACCATTATAATTTTCCATTCATTTTTCTACTAATTGCGCTTTTAGATGACAGTTAATTTGATAAAAATACGTGTTTAAACATGTTTTAGCATTTAAACCATAGGGGATCAATAGATTTTGCATAAAACAGTGTAATGTATATCTCAATTTTTCTATCAGTCACAATATATTTATTTCTAAATCATGATATAAAAGTTTCAGAAAATGAGACAAGTTTTATAGTTTCACTATTTTGTGATATTTTAGCTTACTTCTACTGTTAACTTTGACCGTTCGACGTTTCTCTTTCTGCCATGACATACGTATTCTTTGCCATGTAACATCAGGATCTAAATTTATAACCAGAATGCTCGGCCCCGCTTGCTGTCGCGTGCTTGGCCTTGTAGGCATTAAACTAATTATAGGATGTGTATCTGCACTCATTTTATTGTACCTACGATTCCGAGTATCGTTAAAATCACATAAATTCTTCCTAATATAAATGGGTGGTTCTCAGAGCGTTGCGACCGCTGCGGCCTCGCTGTCATAACGATCCGTCATTCTTCTTGAGGAAGGATTCATTTGCAAAATCAAACATTCATAAAATTTACATTAGCACAGCACAGATTAATTTAAAGTCGGATAGTAGAACGAATTCTTGTCTTTGTTAAAATTTGATAAATTGTAACGACAGTGCGGCCGCAGCGGCACAAACGCTCTGAGTACCACCCAAAGTATCTTGTAGGAAGTTACTTTTATGTGATTCATGTTGTATATTAATATATTAATAATCCTTAATAGCTTATTGTGAGCTATTTGTATTATTACTGTAAATTTTTTAATGAAATGATACAACGAAAACTGCAAATTAAATTTCATCAAAGCAGTTTTAACACATAAATTACTTACGTTATTAATTTTTTCATTCGATTTTGTAATTTTTCTTAGGAAGGTAAACGGGCAAAATCTAGGCTACGCTGATGGAGAATCCGCCACAAAAATATTTATGAAAATCGCTCAAGAGCGTCAACAGACTAATAGAATTTACAATGGCGTCGAAATGTGTTTACAATATTAAAAGTACTGTTTCGCAAACATTTTTGCAGCAAAATATAATAACCGTGAATAGTTGCACCTGTTATTATATATTTTTAAAATATATGTTTGCACTTTATCACTTCGATGATTCTTTCTTTCTTTACGAGTGTTTTAATTACTAATGTTTTGTACATTTTATTAAAGTCGCATAAATCTTTTACATTACTAGGTAGGTACATAATTAGGGCGTCCTGACGTCTACTTTCCGCGTTTACTGGCAAGTGATTGCATACACACTAGTGAATTACGCACAAATTATCGTGATTCTTTAATTATTTTGGCTTTATTTTAATAATCAATAAAAACAATGATTGTAGAAATCACGAACAGAGATCGTTACTCAATAATTTCTGAGAAAAAGACCGAAATTAAAAATAAGCGGCTAACAGGAATACATAAACATGACAGATATGATAATTTCTGATGTAAATAGTTCTTAATAACGTTAATAACAAAAAATAATTATTCTAAAGCATTGATGTCAAAGGCATATTAACAAATACAAAGTAATCTAAAATCAATCTAAAGTATCAAAACGTAAAAAAAATCTAATATTTTGATCACGGAAATGATTTTACCTGTAATAATAACCAGTTTTTTCTCAGTGCGCAGATTTCTTCACGATGTTCTCCTTCACAGTCATATTGAACTTCGACGATTGAAGATTGTGTCTTGTGTCAAAAGTGATTTATTTTACTAAAACAAACTCATTGAATAGCTTAAAGAAGATAAATAATAAAGGTCAAAAATCTTTAAACCTTAAATAATCAATATTATTACTTATGACGCAGCTAGCGTGTCAGTATCCTATTTGTAAGCAGATTTAGTCAGTAAATTCGGCAAATAGCCGAATAATATACAGTCCATATCTTCAGTTACTGGAATACTGCTCGCGAGCCTCTGTCCAATAGAGTTAGAATAATCCGTGTTTGGATGTAAACCAATTTGTTGAGACCTTTCCAATTTGGCTGCCACGATAGACTTTTTGCGATCCAGACAGTGCATCACTACGATGTTGGGGTATATAAGCCCGCTAAACCCCACAAGGGGTAATCCAAATAGGAATGTCGACATGCAATCTCTGACTGAATGAAGACCTCCGTGGCCTAATGGTCATCTTGCCGTACTGCTACACTGGAGGTCCCGGGTTCGATCCTCGGTCAGGTCAAGATGGAAAAATCAGAAAAATCTTTTTCAGATTGACCTGGGTTGGGACCTGACCTTGGATGTTTATCTAATAAGTATATGTATATGTCATAGGATATAGTTTCGTTGAGTTAGTATCCCATAACACAAGTTTCGCACTTAATCTGTGTGATTCGTCCCTATATGGTCAAATATGCCTTCATGTCCGTGAAATAGCGGCAAAATTCTAATGCTCGTATGGCTACGTTTTATTGAAACCAGTCTGACATACGTGCCAAATGTAAAGACTGGAGATCCGTCTGATCTGAGTCTGAGTCGGGAGAAAAATGTATAAAAGGAGTTCTTAAGGTCCGACGCTCCTTGGGACATGTTTCTGTGAATTTCTGACAGAGAAACTAGGATTCTTTCTTATCAAATGTGTTAATATTTAATGCTTATGTCAGATTTTATTCAAGTCGCCCAAAGGTATCTGACATGATAGGCATAAAGGCTGTCGACATTGTCGAGGGAGTTCCACCTGGCCCCGCAATCACTTGGCCAGCGCTAGTGGATCTTTAACTTCAAAAAACTCCGCACGGAATCCGACGTGAGTTTTTTGAGGTTTTTCTTACAGTAAGCTTAATAAACTGCCGTTAAAATGCTCAGAAACCGATGATCAAATGTCAAATGGTTACATTTGACTGCCACCGCTAATGAACCACGCCAATTTTCTGTATTTTTTGTTCATGAATAACTTTCTGTCGAACTTACTCTATGACCCGGATTTGTCCCAATCCGTGCTGTATAATAAAATCAATAAAATTTTAATCTGTAGCTGCTTTTTTATAGGTCGGTTTGTTTTAGATTGAATCGGTGTTGTCCATCGTCGTAGTTATACAAGTCATTGCGCCATTGTGGAGCTTAAAAAATCACACGACATATTTTGACATAATTAGTTGGCTGTTGTATATATGGAAATTGCATTAGAATACAAATCTATGTGGTTTCGTCGAAACGCATTTCATGTATGTATTTTTTGTAATTGTGTTTTTAAATGATAATAAATAATGAAATCATCAAATCCATTTATCGTTTAAATACATTTCGGGGAAAAAATAGGAAATAAAAAATTTTGTGCACTTAGAAAACGCGAAGTGAATATTTATACACATTTTACAATGACAAAAGTTGTACAGATATTTTCGTAATGACAAAAAAATAAAGAAGTAAGTACAAACAAAGCTCTTGTGTATGACGGGTTCAAAAATCAATATATAAATCGATAATAAGCAGAGATAACAAAATATTTAATAAATAAAAGTCAGTGAAAAATACTAGACATTAAAATACTTCTCTGGAAAGTTAAAATGAGATAATGCCAGGTATTTTAATAAGTCACTTAAGATTAAAATAAGTCATATCTTTCAATTACTATTCAAATGGAAAACTATTTTCAACGTCGTTCTATTTAAATATTCTTGGAATTTTAAATAAAATTTTTCATGGAACCACCTAAGAGCTTTGAATTTAAATTTATTGTTTTCAAAATGTGTTAAATTGATTATTAATTTCAATATAGCTGAAAAACTTTGCAATGTCACATTGAAAAATAGAGGTTATATTTACTACTAAAAATTTTATAATGAGGGTTACCGGGATTTTACTGATAGAGTTATTGGGGCCCACATGTGTTAGTGGATAATGTTGTATTCAAATCTACTGTATCAAATGTCCATATGTCATGTTTGTTTACATTAAACGAGGTAACTCGTTTAATTTATGAACCGTTTATTAAATCCAAAATCTGTCTTCCCAGACCTCTAATATTTTTTAAAGACCGATCTAACAACACATGATGATTAATAAAATATAGTTTTCATGAATAAAATATACTTTTCATGAATAAAATATACTTTTCGTAAATAAAATATACTTTTCATGAATAAAATATACTTTTCATGAATAAAATATACTTTTCGTAAATAAAATATACTTTTCATGAATAAAATATACTTTTCACTTCAGGTGTTACTCAAAAAATTACTTAGTTACTCAAAAAATTTGATTTTTTCAATATTTTGACAACTTTATCGGCGTGATTAATGAGTAATACCCGTACCAAATACATCATTCTAGTACGAGTACTAAGTTTTTGAGCTAGACCGGTTGAATGGACAGACGGACATGGCGAAACTATAAATCCTAAAAAGCGAGTATCAATTTGCCGACTTATTTCGTTGACAGTACAGATTAGTTCTAGAATATTCACGAGAATTATTTTCATTTGTTGCGACGTTCGCTTTCAAAAGGCATATTTTAATGAAGCGCTTACATATTTGTAATATCGAATGATTACTGATGTGGTTCATGTGCCGCGTTTAGATGATATGAAGCGGGGTTACACTATCAGCGTTTTTGTTTATTTTTATTTTTGTAAAGTGCTTGCCTCTGAACCGAGAGGTCCCGAATTCGGAGTTCGGTCGGGTCATGATGGAAAATGATATTTTTCTGATTGGCCCGGGTCTGGGATGTTTATCTATATTACGATATTACGTATATAGATAAACATCCCATTTGTTATAAAATATAGTATCGTTGAGTTAGTATCCCATAACACAAGTCTTGAATTTACTATGGGGCTAGCTCAATTTGTGTGATTTTGTCCTAATATATTTATTTATTTAATATATTTTATATATATTTATTAACTAAAACTAGAGTAAGACTATTCTATATCCTCTATTGGGTGACGAACGAGACGACTAAGAGACATTTTAGCCTTCGCAGCTGATAGACAACAAATGCATTTCCATTGAGGTCAGGCAAGCGGCCAGTTAAAAAATCACAACAGCATCTTCATTTTTCACTGTTTCTAAGCTTTCTTCTTTTTATCCTAACTAATACTACAAATGCGAAACTAAGTTTGTTTGTTACCTCTTCACGCTCTACTTACTCAACCAATCTTCTTGAAATTTTGTTAAGATACAGCTTGAAGTACGGAAAAGGACACAGGGTATCTTTTATCCCGAAAAAATAACTGCTTCCGAGAGAAAGTTAGGCGGGCGAAGCCGCGGGAAAAACCTAGTATTTTATAAAATCGCTAGAAATTATGGCAATATACCCAAGATTCATTTCGTAGAGGTTTTCGGAGAATTGTCTCAATTAATATGCGGTTACACGGAACAGAAAATTATGGTTTTTGTTTGAACGTTTAATTAATTAATAAACAATCTCAATGGGCTCATTGTTTGACAATTTACATATTGATAACGTTTTATTTGAAAATTGTGTTGTTACATGCAATGTGACCTTTAAAGTGTGTTAAATGTTTTATAATTTGCGTATTTTTGGTTATAATAGATTTTATTTTTAGATGTGACTCTAAAAAAAAGCTTTGGTATTTTTTATTTAGACGGATTGTTATGAAATTTAGTACACTGGTAGAATATAACCTAAAATAACACATAAGATACTTTTTATCCCGAAATTCGACCGCTAGATTATTATCATCAATTCATTTAAGAACTTTGTTCTTGTCGGTGGATCATTTTCCATCGCTAGATTACATACCTACTTTTTTATTTTTTTTAGTAAACAGTTTTCACAAACGCATTTATTTTTGAAATAATAATTTATTGTCATATTATTGATACACTAGCAGGTAAGAAAATATATCTAAACCATCCTCAGAATCACATTATTTATTAGTGAAAACGACATGGAAATCCGTGAGTAGTTGTCGTAATTATCGCGAAAAGACAGACGCGGCAGGCCACTTTGTCTTATAACATGTAAGGATAATATTATGTGTATAACAAAGACATGTGGTCTTATCATGTAAATAATCCATTTATGTGATTTACCACTGGTGAGAGCACGTCATGGATTCTATATCTACGTATTTTTATTTTTAATCTGAATAGTTTTTGAGTAGCAGATTACAGAAATATGCGCTTCTAAAAATCGACCACAAGGTACCTTTACGTGTGCAAAGTCACATATAGAGATGCATTAGCACTGGGTTTTGTAATATTCATGAACAGTACATATCGGACGATATCCAATTACCTATTCAAATTCACAATTTGCATGTAGCGCTGTTATTGAATAAGAATCATTAACGAGTGTCTCACTCGATTACAGAGAGATCTAATTTTTCAGATTGATTCGGGTCTTGGATGTTTATCTAACTATATATTTTATAGAATATAGTATCGTTGAGTTAGTATCCCATAACACAAGTTTCGAACTTATTTTGTGGCTAATTCAATCTTTGTGATTTGTCCGTATATTATTAATTTTATGTATAATTCTTTATGGTTGCTATATCTCGTCCTAGAGAACTAGCATTCAACGTGGCAATGCTAGATCTCTGGGCCTGCGTACTGGTTGATTATTAACTTGTGTCTTCATTAATAGTGCCAAGAAAATTGTTGTGTGTGTTTTATTTCATGTAATGATCAAGACCCTCAGCCATGAGGAATACCTATGAAGTAAGCTTATACTTGAGCCCTACTTTTATTATAATCCATCTGTGTATCTTGTAAATAAATAAATAAATGTAAATTCCAGAATCTTTCAAAAACGCTAGTGGCTCTTTAACCTCAAAAAACTCCGCACGGAATCAGACGTGAGGTTTTTGACGTTTTTCTTACAGAATGCGAATTTTGCACGTCATCTCATACATATTTTGTCAAAATTCCGGAGTGAGTTTAGTTCAACTCGCCGACGCACCCGCAAGTGCTAGTGCTCGAGTGAGTTTTACAGAATACAAATTAGCCATATCCGCGCGGAATCCGACGTGAGTTTACAGAATCGAAACACAGTGTACATATTGTCCAGTAATGTCTCTGTAGCGTTGTTTTTCAATGTAATTACAGAGAACTATCACATTGATTGGCGGCCAACGGTTTGATTGCACTTGCTAATACTGACTTTGTATATGAAAAATGTTTTACACGTTTCGATTAAAAATCATAGGGATACGAACGCTTAGATTTGAATATTCGACGATTCGATATATAATGCTGTACCTTCGCTTCGATATATAATTAACTGAGTAAATTTGTAATGAGTTGTGACTCGCCTTACCACGTATAAACCTATATAGGTTTTTGTTGGTAGTGCTTGTATTTTTCATATAAATTATTGTAACATAAATAAAAAAAAACCAGTGGCGACATGGACGACTCAATCCAAATCTACCGTGGAAATTTCGGGATAAAAGGTACCTACTGAACTTTTATCACGAAATTTCAAAGGTATCCAAGTACTGGAGCGAAGCGAGTAGGTATATCTCCTTACATATTACAAAACAAAATACTCTGTCGCGTCAAATTCAACTCAGTAACACAAAAACTACTGCCAGGATTTTCATGCGGTTTTCACCAATATTCCTGAGGAAGGTTTGGGTATATAATTTATTATGTTATTACCCGAGCAAAGCCGGGACGGGCCGCTAGTATTTTACAAAACTACTAATCTTTTACTGGCGTCATTTTCCCATCCAAAAGAATAAGTTTTAATTTTTCGTATTCACCTGGACTGATAAAATTTCTTTAAATCGTATCACACTGAATAAAATGTGAGCGCAATGACTTGCCCTAAAAAATTTTAGGTGCTCTAAGATAAATAAATAGCCAAGAATAATATCTAAGAGCTTTGGAGGAAGTGCTATTCGAATGGAAGCTCTGTAAGGAATACTTCAGCAAAACCAAATCGTTTCAAAATCGTGTCGAACGCTATAAATAAGCGCAATAATACCAGTTACATGATATTCCCATTGTTTTTTGCGTTATTTGCTTTTTGCGATGTAATTGTGACACTATCGGAAAATGAAGTTTAGGCATGCCACGCCGTGTTCCAACAGCTAATTATTGGCCAACTATTGATAAAATGATTGATAACTAAATTATATTTTGGAAATAGATGCTACACTGACAGTATTTATAATCTTTGTTAATCAATCAAGCAAAGTCTGATTGATTTCGTTGAAATTTGGTTCTTACTAACGACAGGTATTAAACGCGCACATACCTTTTTTATTTCCCAGACGTTTTGGATATTATTACAAAGGTATATTGGTACATTGGTAGAATCGCACATATTATTAAAAGATGTGTTGCGTCTATCTGTTTGAATGCGTTTATCTTAATACTATCAGAACGATTCTTGTACGGTTTTCACCAATAGATACTATGATAGTATGATTTGGTGGTACGCTCCGGCCACGTGGTTCTACTATCTTTGTCCGACAGATCGGACGACAAAAACTTTCTTCCTGTTGGTTCGTTATCATGGTTTCACCTGAGCGAAACCGAGACGAGCCACTAATAAACCTTCTATAGATAATTATACTTATAATAGCACTGACGGAATAACAGGACGCAACCTTGTGATCAATGTTAATTTGTCAAAATATTAATTATAAATTTGAGATAGTATAATTTATTTTTGTACAACATTATATTGACGACCTCGGTGGCGCAGTGGTAAAGTTTCTTGCCACTGAACCGAGAGGGAATCGAACCCGGGACGGGTTCGATCCCCGGTCGGGTCATGATGAAAAACACTCTTTTTCTGATTGGCCCGGGTCTTGGATGTTTATCTATATATGTATTTGTTATAAAATATAGTATCGTTGAGTTAGTATCCCATAACACAAGTCTCGAACTTACTTTGGGGCTAGGGTCAAATATATTTATATTCAGATATATTTTATTATATTCCCATATTAATTATCTTGTTGCTTATACCTATATATGATACCTATATTTTAAATGTTTATCATGTTTTTTTTGTTTTTTTCACTGCTTGCACAAGTCACCGGTTTTATGTTTTTCTTGTTTCGCTTACCGATTAACTGAAAGAGATACCTTCATGGGATAAGTCCGCCGTTGCCTTCAAGTTACTCTTTGACTCCTGTACTTTTTTTTATTTTACTGTGTGCAATAATGTTATTCCATACAAATTTATTTGGTAAGGATTGAAATTTTCACCAAATAAAATAAAGCTGAAATTTTAAATTTTCAGATTTCGTGAATCCTTTGATATGTGAGATTTTTATGCAATTGCAATTAAATCCAATTATAAATTTGTGCTGGGCAAAACATTTTCACTTATTTATTTCGAAGCAACATTGAATTTCTTATTAATTTCACAGCCGGTACTCGTTTTTTTATCATTATCGTTGTAATTATTATTTTAGAAAATAAATTAGTTTTTAATTTTACGCACAGCAGCGTCATCTACTTTATAAAGCGGATTTTCTTAACCTGATTCATTTTGAACGCGTGTGAACTATCCACGACCGCTCAACTTTTCATTTCAAATATCATCAATTCGCTGAAATATATCACGTCTAATGCATTCAAACTTTCAATTAGAGTACCTGGCGAGCCGCCAACCGGTGTGATATTGCCAAACTAACACTATAAATTTAGGACTCCCTTCTCAACAGACTCCAAGTTGGAGCCTAAGTTATATGCGTTACCAGGACTGCGGACTCTGTATGTAATATCTTTACTGTACAAAGAACACATGTAAAAGTACATATGTAACAAAAAGGTAAATATACAATGACGGACTTATCCAATGAAGGGATCTCTTCCAGTCAACCAGCGATAGTTTGAAAGGATACATTTACTCAATATATGGGTAGAAGTTTCTGTTTTTAAGAAACTATCACGCAAAATATTTTTGTAGCCAAGTTGACAAATATATATTATAGTGTAGTTTTGCCTTAGAATATCCCCCCGTGGATGTCGTAAGAAGCGACTAAGGGCCTAGGCAGCTGACAGGCAAAGATGGCATGTCAATGAAGTTTAACGTTAGACCAGTCAAACACAGCTGAATCTTCCAAATGTTAAGTCATTTTTTGTGGACCCCGGGGCATGCAGACATTACATCCGAGAAATGAACTTATGATGAAAGAAAAAGGTTAATGTTTATGTCGAAATTAAATATGAGAAATCCAAACAAATGATTGAAAGTTTATATATTTTCCAGAAGAATTCATATCAGACATAGTATTTGTCAAAACAGGGAATACTGAATACCGTCAAACACGGCTGGGAGCTGTGTGGGAAACGTGTTATTCCATTTGTAGGGAACGGTGCCGAAACGACGTATACGGAGCGAATATGAGTACAATCCAAATCTTAAAGCGCAATGCACACAGGACGCTGAGTAGATAGTAACTAATAATATAAATGCGAAAGTAAGTTTGTTTGTTACCTCTTCATGCTCTACTTACTCAACCAAACAAAAATATATATATATGCAAAAATATACACAAAAGTCCACGCGGACGGAGTCGTGGGTAAAAGCTAGTATTTTATAAGAAAATATAGTATCATTAGGGTAGTATCCCATAACACAAGTCTAGCTTACTTTGGGCTAATTCTATAAAATTTTTAAAATTTAATTATTTTTAGATATTTTGCAATGTAACATCATAATTATATGTGGCGTTCCAAGCGTTTAAATACCACTTAGGTGGTTTTAAGTTAAGGCTTTATTTAGATAGTTAAATAATTGGTTCATCATGTGGAATAAACAACAATTAACTTTATTCACATTTATTGTAAAAAAAATCTAAAAAATCAATTTGTTGGGAAACAGACATTGAAAGTTTGAACAGTTATAGCTAGAGTTCTAGTTACTAAACATACAATTGCAATTTTCAAACGTTGTGCACATGATTTAAAGACGTTTATCGTATGAAAACGTAGACCTTCGCATGTTGCATTAAAATCAAATAAAATTGCAATATGTAAATATTCCACCATTTTTCACAAAATCTCAAATATCTCGCAAATATAGATTTTGCCCAGTACCAGGTACCCTTTTGCTTGGAATGCCACCTATGGTCGCGCTGGCGTCCCCATCCAGGAAGGGGACAACCCATGCATTATCTATGTGACCAGACCCTTAAACTCCACGTCACAGAATCGTATTACGTCAAGAATCAACACGTGTCAAATCTGCTGCCAGATTTGCGGAGACGAACCCATTTCGTGTAAGTGCCTCCACGTTATGAAGACCTTTAGAATTTTTCAAGCCTTATTTAGGTGGATATCTTTGCGGAAATATCGTGCCTATAAAGAGGGCTGTTATTCGCGATTATTGGTTTAATTTAAAAGCTTTACTTTAGGCGAAGTATTCATTCCGCTACCAATATTTTTAAAATTATTCGTAACTAGCTTATTCCCGCGGAAATTGCCCACGGGAATAGTAATTTTTAGGATTAAAGGTACACTATGCCCTTCTCCGTACTTCAAACTACATGTATTCCAAATTTCAAGAAGATTGGTCGAAAAGAATGGGCGTGAAGTGGTAACAAACAAACTTATTTTCATATTTATAATATTAGGATTAGGATAGGATATAGTAACCTTTCTTCAAGCCTGATATTTCCTCAGATTTAATGTGCATTAGATTAGGTTATTGTCCTGTAATAGATGAAACTAGTTGCAGTAGAAGAGGATATACATTTGAGAGTATAATATCTATTATATATTATAATCAGCACTCTGATCACAATCATAACCTATTTTGATATACCTTTTGACTATGTACATTATGTAATTTTATATATTATTAGAAAAAAAAACATTGTAAGAAACATTAATGGTAAGCCGATCTGACATGATAGGGACCAACACTGTTCAAATGAGTTTCTATCGGCATTTCTTCTCAGCAGTGGTCATTCCGAAATGCCAGTAGTTTGTAGCTTGTGAGAAGTAACTATAAATATAAAAATTGACGAGAAGAAGTGCCTGTGAAGGTCTAATTTCTGAATAAATGATTTGAATTTGAATTTTTTGAATTTGAATTTGATTACAAAGAAGGGTAGGGTATCTTTTATCCCGGATAAAACGAACTGTACTGTTAGTATAGTACAGTTACGTAATTTCCCGTGAGAATTTAACCCAATTACTACTACGCAGCCAAAATCGCAGGCAAAAACTAATAATTTCAAAACACAAGTTTATGTTCAGTTACACTTTTAAAAACTCCATCTGGTAGCAATGTGAGTTGAGATTCTGCGCTAAATCACGTCTTCTGAGAACCACAATAAAATGCTATATTAAATGTGCTCATTAATGCGAGCCGCCATGGAAGATAAATAAAAGATGTTCAGCCGTATGGGGAACAATTAAATTATTTTAAACTAGTGACTCGCCCCGGCTTTGTACGGGGGCATTTATATATTTATAAACTTACGGGTAATATTAAGTTAATAAAATAAACACAGTGAAATAGATGTTAAACTGCTCTGTTCATCAAGGCCTAGTAATACCTACCTAACGGCCAATTTCATCTTCGTTTGTATAGGTTAACTGTTGACTCTATCAGCTTCACGTCGACTGTACTGAGTTAAAAAAAAAGACGACAATATTATGACTATTATTGTCGCCATCAAAACACTTTTTAATCCCGCCGACAAAACATGTGCAGCGAAAGTCCACAACGACTTGATTCCCAGCACTGAAAATGAAAAAATTAGACAGCGCGCTTCTTACATATGACACGATAAAGCTATGATACATTCTGACGTCACACGTCCAACCGGGAAGAGGAGCATATTTGTTTTATATTTAAACTAGCTGTTGCCCACGATTCTGCTTACGGCCAATAGCAACCTATCTAACTATTATGGTGGAAATAAACAATGTTTTTTTTTCTTTTCTTTCTATCTAGTGATATGACGATAGACATTATGACAAGTGCTGTTAGATCTCCAATTATATCCACCAAAAATTACCTCAATCCAATGCTCCATTCCGGTGTTAAAGATGTGGAAACACACTTAATAGGGACCAAAATTAGAAGCATTTTTGAATTTGCGCTTTGTCAAAATCAAAATCAAATCATTTATTCAGAAATTAGGCCTTCACAGGCACTTTTTCACGTCATATTCTAAATTAAATGATGTTTACCAAAGCTACAAACTACTAGTAAACTTTGTATCCTAGACCTCATATTTTGGTTCCCATTAGGTTAGATTGAGGTCAAATGCACTGTTTTTATGTATTTATTTATTTATTTATTTATTAGATTACTAGCGGCCCGTACTGGCTTCGCATGGCTAAAGCCCCAATACAGTCAATGTTAAGACCTCTACGTCAAACATCGGGAAGCGACTTTGTTTTATATTACGCAATATGAACTAACTTTTATCAGGTACCATCTCTTACCTGGGAATTTTAGGAAGTTTCTCTTTTAGTGCTCCGCTCCGTTGCAAATATTCGGATTTATGATTAGTAAGAATTAGTGCATCATATAAATACAAAACATAGTCACTTCCCGCTGTCTGCCTGTCCATATAATGTGCTTAGATATTTAAAATCACGCTATGGAATCGAGGAATTTTCAGGTGTGTAATTTATATTGGCTTTTGGTTTTACCCGAGCGAAGGCGAGCCGGGCTAGTAAGTAATCAATAAGCAATTGAAACAAACGAATATAAAGAAAAGTATGGTTGTTTCGCTTAAATAAAACGTGATTTATTTTTCCTGTGTCGTGTTTCCAAATGAAAATTAGGCACAAACGTAATTATTTGCCATCTGAGTACTTCACGCCTCGAGAAAGTCAAAGTGAGCGAAATTACGACATGGAAAAGGCGTGTTCCATATTATTACATCTGTTTCGACTTGCTAACTTTATGGTATATGTGATTTAGAGTATGTGAATAGCAGTACACTTAACATATTTTTTGCCTTCTCTGTATAGTATGTAAGTAAATTACCGAAGTAATATAAGTTATTGTAATAATTAAAAATGATAGCTCAACTGATTCGGTATTATTTCGATTTTATATGTCAAATGGCGCAGAATAGATCACTGTTTTTATCACACCTAGACCCAGACCGTACCCAGTAAGTCCACATAATGTTCCAGCACTATTCAAATGACTTTCTTTCGGCATTTCTTCTCAGCAGTGGTCGTTCCGAAACGTTAGTAATTAGTAGCTTTTCGAGAAATTACTGTAAAAAAATTTGACATGAAAAAATGCCTCGACTGCTTGCGAATCGAATGCTTTGACGACCTCGGTGGCGCAGTGGTAAAGTTCTTGCCACTGAACCGAGAGGTCCCGGGTTCGATCCCCGGTCGGGTCATGATGGAAAATGATCTTTTTCTGATTGGCCCGGGTCTTGGATGTTTATCTATATATGTATTTGTTATAAAATATAGTATCGTTGAGTTAGTATCCCATAACACAAGTCTCGAACTTACTTTGGGGCTAGCTCAATCTGTGTGATTTGTCCTAATATATTTATTATTTATTTATTTATTATGCCTTTAAAAGTCTTAGAATAAATTATTCGAATTTTTTATTTGACGATGATTCAATCTCTTTTATGATATCCTCTCTTCCTAGAATCCTTCACACATGACTATATAACTTCACCGTATTTCATCTCGCCCCTCCACATCTCAATTTAAAACAACAGCGGCTAGAAACAATAGTTTGTATTCAGATCACGATCGCAGACGAATTCGGCATCAACCATTAATAAATATTCAGATGTTCGTGTACGTACAGACTTGGGTATTAAATATAACACTTTCCTTTTGAACTAGGTAGGTAAAATAAAGTCATATAATCCTAATTCTATCCTAACGAGTATTATTAAAGCAAAAGTAAGTTTGTTAAGCACTCTTCTTGAAATTTTGAATACATGTAGATTGAAGTACGGGGAAGGACATAGGGCGCCTTGCGTCGCGGAAAAATAAATGTTCACGAATAAAATTCACTCAGGCGATATCACGGGCAAAAGCTAGTTATTTATGAGTTTATCTGTAATCGTAAGAATCGTAAGATGTATTTGTAATCGTAAGAATCGTAAGAACAGTCGTGTTTTTTTCCTAATAGGATTCACGTCGTAACTAAATGTACTTTTAACACCATATCTACAATCTATCTAAAAAACTAAAGTCAAAACATTTATTCAGGAATTAGACCTTCACAGGCACTTAATAAACCTTCGGGAATAAATTGTTTAAATAACAGCGAATACTGCATCGAAATCCGTTGCGTGGTATGAAAGAAGGAAGCTTAGAAACAGACAAACGCGGAGGGCGAGTATGTTTTATACTATACAAGTGGCCCGTCCCAGCTTCACTCGGGTACAATTATGCACCTAAACCTTCCTATTGAATCACAATATCTATTAACAAATCCGGGGATTTTTCAATATCTAAACATACAAAGGGACAGACAGACTTTGTTTTATACAGTCAACAGCACAGCAAGGTAGCATGAACCTCATGAAATATGACGATCACAGTGATCAGAGCACGGAAGGTCATTATTGATGTGTACACTGTGGATGATCGTAATATGAACGCGGTGCCGTTAAAATGGTCGTTTTTCTCTCCTGTGCGAATTATTGGCTATTACGGACAAGATCCTGTGAGCCTTCTGATTTTCACGACGATTGTTTGATCTATTGTCTCTATTGCTAAGCAATAAGGATGATTTTCCTATATCTACTTTTACGTTTTCAATTTACATCACTCATATTTCCTACGGGAATTTTTTATGGTTTTTTATAGAACAAATGTTCTAATGGAAAAGCTCTCTCTTCTGAATTATTGTTTTCTCGGTTGTGATGTAGAATATTGTAAATCGTCTTTGCTATCAGCCACCACAGCTATGTGTCACTCAGTCGCCTCATACGACGTCCATGGTAGCATGTGGAATGGTCGATTTCTTGAGCGAGACACGACACGAGTTTTCGTAAAGTTTGTGTGCGATTTCACGATTTGAATTTAGTGATATTGTCTTTTACATAAAACTTTCTTGAGAAAGACTATTTAGGCAATTATAATTATCGGGCATTTTCAGTTAGGAATCCTGTTTCTTAGTCAATTAATAAAGTTAGGTATTGTTGCTGCGAACACATTGTAAGAGCCATGTCCTATTCAGACGTTAGTTGACGTAAGTCGAAACTTCATACAATTTCTACGATTGTCGACGGACGATTTAATAATGCTAAATTTGTTTGTATGAACAAACCTTTGCAATACACAAAAAAAAAATGTAATCAAAAATTTCAAACAGACATTAAAATTATTTACTCATGTAAAACACGCAGATCGTTAGTTATAAATAAGTAAAATCGCAGTAAAACGCAATCAAAGTGGACTCTAAATAAAACACGGAATATACAAAAACACTCATTTACGTTTCGAACGAAATGAAAATCTACTTGCCTGTTTGTTTACACGAAAAAAATCATAATAACACCCGACGGTTTTAGCAATAGAGGTAAATAACTAGAACCGACATTTTTACTTTTGAACATTTGTGTAAAATTCAATCTTGAAGACTTTCATCTACTAAATTTTAACAGCTAGATGTATAGATAACGTTTTCTGTGATTGCGCTGTTTATAATCAAAAACTGTTCGCCTGTCTGGGGTCTGACCACCTGGGTTAACAGGTATCACTTATACGTGACGGAGAGTCTGACCTAAGCACCGCTCCTGTAACTTGTCGGCCTCTTACTAAGCAACGTAAAATGCATTTTCGCGAATCCGTTTATAACAAATTGCCAGATGCAGACCTCACAAAAAACCCTAATGACCAATACAATGAGGTGTTCAATATAGTAGAAAAAGAATTCAAAAAATCTTTTCCGTTCAAAACTTTCATCAAGAAAGATAAACTTAACTTTTGTGATTGGGCCTCAAACGGTATCTATATTAGTAGAAATAGACTCTATGAACTTTATGGCCAAAAGCAGTACAATTTTAATGCGGAATTCAGATCATATGTTAAACGGTATTCTAAAACTTTTAAAAAAGTATGTTATGTCGCGAAATCTTTGTATTTTAGTTAAATACAAAGATTTCGCGACATAACATAAAATAAAAAATTCGAGTGATAAAATAAAGATGGCTTGGTCCATCATAAATAAAGAGACTGGTAAAACTAACACGCGCGACATAAATTTTGTATTAAAACTTGACGGTAAAACCATAAGTGCAGATGACGAAGTTGCCAACGAATTTAATAATTTCTTTTCCAACATTTCTAAGAATATCACAGGATCCCTTTCCTCTTGCTCCAATGCGGCAGATGACCTATTAAAAAGAAATGCTCCGGATCCTAAGTCCACTTTTACACTCAGACATATTACAACAGATGAAATTATATCTGCTTTTAAAGCCCTAAATGTTAAAAACACTGAGGACCTGTGGGGGATTTCCGTCTCAGTATTGAGCAGCATTATTGACCTGATTGCTCCTCACCTAACCATAATATTCAATAAATGTATATCTGAAGGCGTGTTCCCAGACTTAATGAAAATAAGTAAAGTAATTCCTTTATTTAAACAAGGCGTTAAACATGATCCCACAAACTATAGACCTATTTCTATATTACCTACTCTAAGTAAAATATTTGAAAAAATTATTTTGAGTCAACTTGTGTCGTATTTTAATATAAATAAAATTTTACATAATCGTCAATACGGTTTCACCAAAGGTCGTTCAACTACTGATGCAGCAGCCACTTTAGTCGAAATAATTAATGAAGCTTGGGAATCCAAGCAAGATGTCGTAGGTATTTTCTGTGACTTATCGAAAGCTTTTGACTGTGTAGATCATAATATACTCAAAAATAAATTTCAACATTATGGTGTCACTGGCGCGGCTCTTAGTGTTCTTTCGTCTTACCTAGATAATAGAACGCAGAGAGTAGAAATTAACAAAACAAGTTCCGATAGTGCACCTGTTCACACAGGCGTACCTCAAGGCTCCATTATCGGTCCTTTTTTATTTTTGGTTTATATTAACGACCTCCCATGCCTTGCCCAACATTTATGCGAAGTAGTTCTTTTTGCAGACGATACATCTTTATTATTTAAAGTCGATAGAAAAAGTGAAAACTATAACTTTATAAGTAATAGCATGTCGGTAGTGCTTAACTGGTTTACAACCAACAACTTAGCTCTAAATACAGAGAAGACAAAATGTATTAAATTCTCTCTCTTAAATAACTCGCACAATGTTATACCTTTAACAGTAAATGGTAAAGCTCTAGAATGGGTACATAGTACTAAGTTCCTGGGCATCACTGTGGACGACAAATTAAAGTGGGATAAACATATTGAAATCACGGCTAAAAAACTTAGTACGGCAGCTTTTGCAGTGAGAAGGATCAGACAGTGTACGAACATAGATACAGCTAGACTTGTGTATTTCAGCTACTTTCATAGCATTATGTCCTACGGACTATTAGTTTGGGGTAATGCAGCTGAGATAGGAAAAATTTTTGTATTACAGAAAAGAGCTATCCGTTTTATTTATGGGTTAAAACCTCGAGATTCTCTTCAAGAACTCTTCAAATCAATTAACATCCTCACTGTTGTATGTCAGTATATCTTTAATGTGCTTATTTTTGTCAAATCAAATTTACATTTATATAAAAAATTAAACGAAGTAAGTAGTGTAAACACTAGAAATAAGCACAAATTTTTGCCCAGCAGTGGGACTCATCAATAGGCTGACAAAAATAAATAGATTTTGGTCGTTTTCACAACATATCAGCTCAATGACACAAGCACCTCGCTAATATTTATAAAGGAGCCTACTAATTTCCCGATTCCCTTAGAAAACAAACAAACAACGTTTACACAACAAATTGGCTCGGCTGTGTGTTTGTCTGTATGTTTATTCGGTAATTAGTGTTCTCGCTATTAAGATGTGTTTGATGACAATTTGCTGGCATTATACCGCTTCGAAATACGGTTTACTTTTTCACAACCATGAAAAAAAGGTAATATTGTATTACATAAAAGTTCCGTGACTTTTATTTTATATACTATCAAGCAGACAAATTGGCATGCAACCCATAGCCGTTTCCTCATGGCTTAGGTTCGTGGATTGAAACACACAATGGAGTGGTTTGCCATTGCCTCTTCCAATACACACACAGGTAGATAATCAACCAGATTGCTGGTTTCCTCACGATGTTTTCCTTCACCGGGAGCAAGAGCTGGTCGATGAAAATATACATGAGTCAGATTGGTATACAAACTCATGTGGCACGAGTAAAAACTAAAAACAGAACAGCTGTTCTAAAGTTTCATTATGACTGAAAATGTAACTGAAAAAAGTATAGTGAAAATTGTAACAAAATCGATACCCAAGTTTGGAAAAAAAAATCATTTAAATCGACTGTATAAAAATCTAACCACAGAATTCAATTAAAATGGACGGACGGATCGTAGACCAGCTACAATTCAGATTAATTCCAGGATTTTATTATCAAATTCTTGGATTTTACTAGACCGCGGACTAAAAAACATATAAAGGACTAGCTGCGTCCCGGGGCTTCGCTCCCGTGGGAATTTCGGGATAAAAAATCTACTGGAACGATTGTTATATTTGGTGCACGGGTAGAATATAACCTGTAATAACACATAGCGTACTTTTCACCCCGAAATTCCCACCGGAGCAAATACCCGGGGCGCACCTAATAATATTATATGGAGAAAAGATTTGTATTTTTGTTTGTAATGAATAAACTAAAACTACTGGAGGGATTTTGATGAAACTTGCCATAGTCTTAGACGAGACGATCAGGAATAACATGGTTTTTTTTTTTAGTTTGATTTTACTCGAGCGAATCTGTCATGGGCCGCTAGCATATAATAAATAGAGAGAGAGACCAATTCTCTTCATAGTCGTATTCCTCATGACTGAGGGTCGTGGTCATTACATGGAATTAAACACACGTAACAACTTTTTTGACATTATTTATGGAGTGGTTTGCCATTGCCTTACAAATTTCACACAAAAGTTAATAATCAACAAATGTTCAGGTTTTCTCACGATGTTTTTCCTTCACCAGAAGCAAGTGGTGATCCATGAATATTATTATTACTAATTATTATAAGACTTATTATTTAAATATTTATTAACTATTTAATTTAATTAACTTATTATGACGTATTTTTTATCTTTTTATTATAATATTATTATGATATGACATGAATTATAGAAAATGCATCCATATAAGTCACTATCGAAATTTAAATTTTATAATAAATCCGGCTGCCATTCCATATTCTTGTTAGCAAATACCCGACAGG
Source organism: Plodia interpunctella (assembly GCF_027563975.2). NCBI lineage: Eukaryota > Metazoa > Arthropoda > Insecta > Lepidoptera > Pyralidae > Plodia > Plodia interpunctella. The sequence goes on from NC_071310.1 coordinate 1,039,836, forward strand.
GTTCATATTGTACCTATTATGTTAACAGTGTTAGCTAGCTAAGAGAACTCATGTAAGTACAATATTAATGGCAATAAACGAATTGAATTGAATTCTCCATTTCACACACAAGTTAATAATCAACAAGTGTGCAGGTTTCCTCACGATATTTTTGAAAACTACTATACATGAGTCAGATTGGTATACAAACTCATGTGGCACGAGTAGGATTCGAATCTGGGGCCTTTCGATCCTCAGGCGGGGGTCTTAACCATTACACCACCACCGCTTCCCAATTAACTCGACTTTTTAGCATCTGCACAAAATCCTCAGCATCCGCACGCGCTAGTTACGCCCCGCTCCACGGACTTAGTTCAGTTTATTGTGTACCGTTAAATTTTACAGCCTGCAACGGAGCTGAGCTCACACTGGACATAGATTAACTAGGAATGAGAAGATGTGTTCAACATATTTTGCGACTTATATTTACACATATTGATCTGTGTTAACATCTTTCATCTTCATGCGTTTCTGTTTTCAAACCCCGACGCAAAAAGAGGGGGTGTTATAAGTTTGACCACTATGTGTCTCTCTGTGTACGTGGGGATCATTCTCACTAGTAGATCATTCTCCTGTGGCAAATGGTTCCTGAGAATAAGTGAGATTTTTTTTTTCTCAGTAGTTCCATTTGCTTTGAAGCGTCAATGGATATACTGAGAAAAAAAATTCTTCGTAAAAAAAGAATTCGTTACGGAGCTCATCAACGAGTGAACCGATTTGGATGCGTTTTTTTTTACTTGATAGCTAATTTTTATGCAGTGGTTCTTGGATATGTTTGATCAAAATCGATTCAGCCGTTCAAAAGTTGTAGCGGAATGGATGAAAGTCGGGGTTTTTTTTAATTTGTCTAGCAAATAAACTTGTTTTTTTATTTAATCTATTCCATCCCACTGCTGGGCAAAGGTTTTCCCAAGTCTTTCCAAGCCGCTTATGTTTATTTGCATAAAATGTAGATACATAACAAGGTAACATAATTATTTGTGATTTAACATTTTTTTTACATACAACCGGCATACCTACGACAGTTCTGTACCTCTTTAACAATGCTATTGTTTCCCAGATTTGATCCGTTTCTTATAAGAAATGTTTACGAAATCACAATGTTGATAATTATGGATTGGGCCCCTTTCTACGATCGACCCACACAAATCTGTTTTAACTTTACAAAACGTTTATATACCAGTACTGCATGCCTAGTTTGTAGTATGCTTTACTCAATTTAAGAACTAAACAAAATATATCTGATTCTTAGGAGGAAGTCTTAAGAAGTCTATCTGATTCCCGCGTTCTATTGAAGATTTAATTCTAAGATGTGGTGTGCTCAAAATCTTATTGTGTTTCTGTAAATACATTATTAATCTGTGACAGTAACTGGCCATCACAGAGCTCCAGCTCGTCTGGGAGTGACGTGGTTTTTTTTTTTTTAGTTTTTACAAAGTTGGCAACGCAGCTGCTAGCGTCACATGTCCACATGCAGAGAAAAGTTTAGATTAAACTTTAGTTATTTTTTTATAATCACTTATTATCTGTCTTTTTGTAGTTTAACAAGACTTTGAAAAGTTATATTGAATTCAAAGTTTGACAGATCTTTTGTTGTGTATGATAAATAAATTGGAATAAATTCAGACATCAGTAAATTAATTTTATTTTTGTGAGTTTGAGATTTTTCTGAGAATAACTAATAATAATATTTAAATTTGACATGAATGCTTATTGACATTTGACAACTTTTTGGCAAGGTGGACCACTCTGTCCTTCCTTCATTCATATCGAGTGTGTTATTGATTGACTGGTGTGTCAGATTTTATTGCCTAAAGGCATCTAACGTGACCTTTTTACCACTACTTCTTTGACAGCGTAAAAAATATTTTTTAATGTGATTATTAAAGGAAAGAAATAATTGCAAAAAACATGAATACATTATATAAACATTATATTAACATACAAGACTAAGATGTCGCTAAACAATTTGAGACCTTTGTCACATTTTCTGAAATCGATAGGTATCAGTTACCTTTAAGTTACACACTCATAGATTGCCATTTTCATCTCAATGTGTTCTAATAACAACACGCAAAGACGACGTAAAGTCCCAAAAGGCAATTTGCTCGTATTTTGCCATTCCAATAAGGCCTGTACCGAACACAAACAATTTATATCGATTTAGTCGCGTCTTTATATCTGATGTAATTTGAATGTTCGAAGTCACACCTGGGGGTTATTAAGACTGTATTACACGCGAAATGAAGCGGTGGTGGTGTAATGATTAAGACCCCCCGCCTTAGGATCGAAAGGTCCCAGGTTCAAATCCCACTCGAGCCACATGAGTTTGTATACCAATCTGACTCATGTATAGTAGTTTTCAAAAACATCGTGAGGAAACCTGCACACTTGTGTGTGAAATGGAGAATTCAATTCAATTCAAATCGTTTATTGCCATTAATATTGTACTTACATGAGTTCTCTTAGCTAGCTAACACTGTTAACATAATAGGTACAATATGAACCCTGTCGGATATTTGCTAACAAGAATATGGAACGGCAGCCGGATTTATTATAAAATTTAAATTTCGATAGTAATTTATATGGATGCATTTTCTATAATTCATATCATATCATAATAATATTATAATAAAAAGATAAAAAATACATCATAATAAGTTAATTAAATTAAATAGTTAATAAATATTTAAATAATAAGTCTTATAATAATTAGTAACAAAAATATTAATATTGTGAATGTCCAATCGATATAATAAATGTCAAAATTATAGTTCTTTATCGTGTAAAAACTCGTCCAAAGAATAATACCATTTCTCCGTTAATAAAAGTTTCAATTTTGTTAAAAATATTATATCTTTTTGTTCATTTCGTAGGTAGTCGGGTAGGGTGTTATATATTTTAATTGTCATGCATAGTGGGCCGGACCTGAACAGATTCAGATTTGAGGAGGGTACCACCAATTTATTTTTATTTCTTGGAGGATATCGTCGCGGTAAATCTTCTTTTTTTGTGTAAAATTCAGGATATTTACGTACAAATTTACATGTTTCTAAAATATATATCGACGGTAAGGTAAGAATGTTTAATTCTATAAAGCGTGGTCGGCACGTATCGGTTGTATATTGATGATTTTTATAATTCTTACGCATTTTTTCTGTAAGATCAATTGGCGGTCTGCAGACAATGGCAAACCACTCCGTTAATAACGCCAAGAAAGTTGTTACGTGTGTTTCATTCCATGTAATGACCACAACCCTCGGTCATGAGGAATACGACTATGAAGAAGACACGCGTAATGAGTTGTGCTGTCTAAACAAAGTAGATGTGGCCTTATTTCAATGTGATACCTCACATTTTGTATGTTATTGTTATCATTCGAGTCAGAATTTATTATAAAACTTGAAGATAGACAATTCGAAAAATTGCTGGAAAGCGAAGGAAAACCAAAGATATTTTGACTCAAAAATTAAGAGTGGACGGGAGTCAATCGAACAATTATTGTTCAGACTAGCTCTGAATAAAGAGACTAATATCCTGTAATGAATAGGCACATAAATACGAAAATGGTATCTTATATGACTTTTATAAATAAGTAACTCATTATATATTTTTTCCTTCACCCGAATAATTGCAATCAATTAATTTGAAGGTCAAAAAATCATCAAATTACAATACATTAATCAGATTGGTATACAAACTCATGTCACAGGAATAGGATTCGAACCTGTAGCTTTTCGATAACAAGCCACTGGACCATTCAAATATTATTTTTATGTGCAGTGATACGACATTAAAAAAGATGAAAGAAATTATCCGCAATTCCCATTGAAGTGAAACCCTGAAATATAGCTAATAACTATAACAATGTTTCCATCGTTACGACCTCTGGATTACATTGCGCCGCCATGCTGCCCTGATTATTATACAACCGATGTCAGATGTCTTTAATGGGGCCCGTGGAATATACGCGTTGGCGTCATTTTAATACTGTCGTTATTATCATGTGGTTGGAAGGAAAATTACGGCGATGTTTGTGAAACGATTGGCATTACGCATATCTATACTTTCTTGGAACTGCGTTTATTACTTTGATATTCATATAATATTATAAATGCGAAAATAAGTTTGTTTGTTGAAGATATAAGCTCTTGACGCTCTATCTACTCGACCAATCTTCTTGATATTTTGCATACATGCAGTTTTAGGTATGGGGTCATCCCGGAAAAATAACTGTTTCCAATAATGGAAATAACCGCGAGTAACAGCTAGTTTCAAAAAATAGCATGGATTAGATAGATTATGAATTTAGATAGCCCCCTTTGATAGCCCCAAAATAAGTTCGAGATTTATATTATGGGAAGATATTGTTTAACATATAGGTGCATTTATATTAAACATCTAAGACCTGACTAGAGATTGTAGACTGACTAGACAGGAACCTCCGACGTAGTATTCTGGCATAATGATTAAGCCACAGATAAATAATAATAAATATATTAGGACAAATCACACAGATTGAGCTAGCCCCAAAGTATACGTTCGAGACTTGTGTTATGGGATACTAACTCAACGATACTATATTTTATAACAAATACATATATAGATAAACATCCAAGACCCGGGCCAATCAGAAAAATATCATTTTCACATTTTACGCCGGACGATATTCCTCGTGGTACCATAGATGAATAAAAAACAAAAGCAAATACGTTGACCCTCCAATATGTTTTCTCTTCAATCCAAGTTGAAACCAAAAGGTAAAACTACTCACAAACTTTACACAAAACACAAAATATTTCATCCAACAAACAATACAATTCTAATACGTCGGCGCGTTCGGATATTTCAGTGCCGACGGTTTTGACTGTAAAATTTTACGACCCGACAGGGATCAAACCAACGTTCGCTTTTCTGAGGGCGAAGTGCGGGTTTTCATTTCACTTCTCACTATCGAATCGATTCGAAGTGAGACACAGCGAACCAATCACAGTGCGGTGTGGTTGTCGTTGCGTCAAAATGGCACACTGTGATTGGTTAGCTGCGTTCGACTCGATGGTGAAATGTTAATAGCAAACTCGCACTACGCAAACTGATATATACTTTCTATATATGTAGTAATACATACTCTCTCTCTCTCTCTCTATCGTCTGAGTATTTCCCGGTCTCATCCTCAACCATAGATCGTCGGAACCAGGCCACTATCCTATTCTTTCTGCTCCACGTCATTTAATCTTCGGTATTTGTAAATGTCAGGCCATCGAAAAATCTCTCTCTCTCTCTCTCATCTAAGTGCTTTCCCGCTTGCTCTCGAATCCATTGAGCGTCGAACCTTCAGTCGAAGCTTTATTGTCTATATTTATAAAGTCAACATTGCTGATAGCACCGCAACCAGATTTACAGAGATTAGAAGAGGAACGGAGAGCGTGCGTCAAGGGAGTATAGAGGAAGTAAGATTTAACAGTTCCCAGTCTCTGTTTCCATCCTATTTGAATCGATGCCCAGAGCAGTACACCTCTTTTCCGTGCAAGGAAATAGGCCGTCCTTATTACACACTGCGCAACATAATTTTTTACACACCTGTAAATCAAGTGTTGAGCAAGTGTATCGCCCGTAATGGTGTTATATATCATTGTGGGGGAGAAATTAATTTGGAATGCAGTCGAAGGGAGACAAATGATGTTTCTTTATGGGGTTACGTCAATATTGAGATGATAAAGAATTATTTGTAACTGTAATTATGTAACCATTATTATGACGAGTTACGAGCCATCAAGGATCTTACCGTGGATACGGGCCCGTTTCATTTATTTTTCATTCGATGGCAGTCTTGTGTTAATATATATATTTTCCTTTCATCTGCATTCGATCACAAATATAATATGTTTCAGTATACCTTTTGATTATATACTTTATTGTGTACTTACATTGTTATATTACTGATAAAAAGTCATACATAAATTTATATTTACAAATGGTAAGCCCTTCTGGCATGATAGGGGCCAACACTGTTTGAATGAATTTCTTTCGGCGTTCCGAAATGCTAGTGGTTTGTAACTTTGGTAAATGTCATTTAATTTAGAATATGACGTGAAAAAGTGCCTGTGAAGATCTAATTTCTGAATAAATTATTTGATTTTGATTTTAATTATTATAATATAGTATATATCCAAATCACCTTGCCATCAGATTTTTTATTTTTTATGTCTCTGCAGAACGATTATAAAGCAACTCAGTTCAATTTAAAAACCTAAAATGAATTGCATTCATACAAAAAATTAAGTCGATGGTACGAATTTGCGATGCAGTTCAGTTTAGGTCGTAAAGTGGATCGCGTTAAGAGATGATGGTAAGCCCCCAGCTGTTATTAATTTACAGTTGAACCCAGTCACCGTGGCAATCAGTCAAAAAACCTTATGGAACTCGTGAATACTGAATAATGTATGAAAGACAATGAGATCTCATTTCCCTTCTATGATTCGGCCCTTTAACCGGAGGCGCCTTGAATCTCCCATCATTCACAAATATTAACCCCGTCATTAAACAAAGTCTACGTATTAATAAGGTTCATTTTCATTTAACAATGTTCCGTAACAGTGTAATTTTTCATTCACTGGAATATAGACTCTATGCTTTTATGATAAAAACTACCATTGCCCATAAATTATCATCTGAAATAACCATATCGTTCGGAATTTGAATTTGAACAATTTTGAACTTTGAAATGCTGTGCCGAAGCGCCAAGAAGGTTCGTTTTAGAAGGTTGGCAGTGGAATAAAGATGAATGGCCATGTCACTGTCTCCCAGTAGGTGGTCCCTGACAGACAGACAGATGCTCCCTTTTACGTCGCGCGTCACAGTTCATGCCGCAATTTTTAATTTTAGAATTCGATAAGGATTGCAGTCTTAATTTTCGCATTGGGTTTGTGTATGAACAAATTTGTAATGAATAAACTCAAAAACTACTGGGACAATTTTGATGAAAGCCACAGAGATAGGCGAAGCCTTCAGGAGACTTAGGCCACTTTTTATTATGGTTTTACCCGAGCGAAGCCGAGGCAAAACGGTAGTATATAAAAAAAGAAATTCAAATGTGTTGTAATAAATTTTAAATTTATTCAAATGTGTTGTTGTTGTAATGTGTGTCGATATTTATATATTAATATAAAATTGATATATTTTCAAATTATGTAGAAATTATTAAATTAAATTCGTTGACTGTGGGTGAATTGTAGAAAAATATTAATTAAATTTTTGTGAAAATTTTCACAGTTTGAGAAGCAACTCTCTTACCACACATTTGTAAACAAAAAAGTAGAAAACACAAACTGCATATGAAACAAAGGCCCTGGTCGTGTCCAATTAGCACGTGTGCCTTAAAAACTGGTATGTAATTGTTCACATAACAAATGGTAGAGCCGCGCGTCACTTTCAAGCGCGCCTAAGATAAATTGTTACTTTTGAGCCGGCCACACCACCGCTGGTAACCAGTAAGGTTAACTCTAGGGTTAGTTATACCATGAATTGATTATAGACCCTTTGTTGATTATTGTATGCCGAAGTCGCCAAAGTAATATAACAATAAATATATTAAGAAAAATCACACAGATTGAGCTAGCCCCAAAGTAAGTTCGAGACTTGTGTTATGGGATACTAACTCAACGATACTATATTTTATAACAAATACATATATAGATAAACATCCAAGATCCGGGCCAATCAGAAATAGATCATTTTCCATCATGACCCGACCGGGGATCGAACCCGGGACCTCTAGGTTCAGTGGCAAGAATGCTACTAATTTTATTAATGCAAAAGTTTGTAAGGATGTGTGTGTATGTGTGTGTGGACGGATTGTTATAAAATTTGGCACACTGGTGGAATTTAACTTGGAAAAGTAGGTGTCCAACAATAAAGAGACCTTACCAATCGCTCATATTCCCGAGACTATTAGCGGGGCTCTTATGCCGCTGTAATAGAGGTCAATTGACTATATGAGTTTGGGTAGCTTGATGTGCTATTGACCGTACGTATAGATAATAACAAACATTAAACAAATAATCACAGGAAACAAGCTATTCAAAAGTCTTTTCTTTACACAATTTTTTTGACAATAATACTCGTAAAGATCTTTCTTACCTAGTTGAAATTATTATTTTTTGTTTTGAACTAATCACTCAACGTAACCGTTAATCTACTACAGAAAAGAAAAAAAAAACGGAAATTCGCATTAAACATGGGCTTTTATTTTTGTTTCATAACTTAACCCGAACTTAATCAAACATATGGTGCGACCGGTCCTGAAACTCAGTTGTCAAGTGTCGCGCGGCGTGTGGTCCATCATTAGTACACACTCATCTTCATCACGTGCTCATTGTGCACAATCCGACATGGAGAGAGAGAGAAAAAAAATATTTTTTTATTCAATTCTGCTGGCGTTGCCTTTATTTAGCTCTTTCAGACTAGCTTGCGTATAATTTTACGAATTTTCTTTTCACCTGTAACGACTTGTTTTGAAATGTTGGATATGGTTTCACACATACATTTAATTATTGTATTTTATTCGCTGAAATACACAGATAGTATCATTATTATCATTACATACTTTGATTATAAAACAGGATAACCTTCAAATCAAACGAAGCGGTGGTGGACAAGTGGTTAAATAAGGTGCCGGGTTCGAATCCTACTCAAGCCACATGAGTTTGTTTACCAATCCGCCTCATGTGGAGTATTTTTCATAGCTTCACTTGCTTCCTCTGAAGAAAAACATCGTGAGGAATCCTGCGAACTAGTTGATCGTTCAAGTTCATTAGTGTGTAGCGATTATTTTCTATATTACACGTGGCAGGTTAAAGTCATGTCAAATGCCTTTAGGCGACTTGAATAAAATCTGATACCAGTGTTAGCAATTAACACACTCGAAATGAAAGAAGGGCCCCCAAAAATTATTACGTAAATTATTCTAATTTACTGTCGATATACTCTCTAACTTACAATTTGACTTAATTTTTAATTAGGACACCATTAAGCTAAGTACAAGCACGATGTACATTGCATAGAAATACATAACTTATGCTAATACGTTATTAGCTATTTGATGGAAGACATCAAAGAGAGCATTAGCACTGTCATATTTCTTGTGACAAAATATTCGGTTGGTCGGAAAATAGCTCAACCAAATATACACCTTAAAACAATATGCTTAGGGTTTAAATAAAGGTAGGTATTGTTTCAGTGATATGCGGAAATGTTGATGTTACATTTGAGCTATCACCACACGTGGTTTGCGTTTCATATACCAGAGTAGGCAATTATAATGATTTTATGATGATAGGGTTTCGCATTGATCAGGATATTCACCTTAATTGATATTAATGTATCGAAAATGAGAAGCACAATTCTTTAACTACAGAACTTTAAGGTGCAAAATCGAATGTTTTCTGTCTTAGATGTATTTCTTCGTCTGTACTTTTATTTCATTCTCGTCTATAACGCTCCCAAGCAAGGTGTATGCTTAAAACGCCTGCCCGGTTTTAACCCTTTGCAAATGCTGTTATTGTTATCAGTTGCTGAGAATTTTTATCCTACAGCCATCTATAACGATATTCATGTGAACATATGAAGTGTTCCTATAATTTGTCTTGCTTATTACAGAATAATTATAGAATTGATATTATACACCATTGACGAAAATCAACGTAGACATCTGTTGAAGATGAACAAACAAAAGAGGGTGAAACCGTTTTGTTATCTACAAAAGTTTTAAATGAACAAACTTTTGATGGATAGGTCTACTTGTTTATTTCTTTCAATTTAAATTATTTAACAGTTATTCCAAACGTTGGTGTTTTAGATACGAACTTTTTTCTAAAAGGAATTAATTGGATACGCTATTTTCTAATGTACAATGAAACAATCTCGTTTTAATTTCGCCTCGAAATCTTTTTCGTAATACAGCCGATTGCCAATTCAGCGAAAAACACAGCGATACTGGTAGCGTACATCAAACCTATAAACATGAAAGCGCCCAATAAATGCGGAACACCAAGTGGCACGATAGTGCTGGCCCCTTCAACACTCCCCCTTCGAATGAACAGCTCTTCGTTCCACTTGTCTATCAAACCGTTTTCCGATACGCTCCGTATTATATTATTAAACCTTTCCAACATAGGAAACCATTTTCTTGCCAACAACACCACTCCGTATTTATAAAGGTTGTTACTCTCCGGGAAACAGTAGATCAAATGCGAACCTTTCCCCAATTTCTGGTCTTGGTATTCGGCCTGTCGTCTTGACGATACAACCGCATAATTCCTATCCAAAGCTGCCCGCCGAATCCCCGAAGCGAATGATGTTGAGTTATATTTGCGGTACAAATAAAACGAACTCGCGTTATTAGTCTCAAAATAGGATCGGTAAATCTCTCTGCCTCCCAAAGGAATTCCAGACTGTATAAGACCCGCTTCGCTGCTTATCTGCTTTTCAAATCGCGGGTGCATTAGGAAACTTCTCAAGAACGATTCGTATGAAATCCCCATGTTTACACTGAAGCAAAGCCAACCGAAGATTAGGATGCGGAATGTTGCGCTTTTCGGCTCGAACGATGATCCCCAGCCGAGCAGCATACTGAATGTCATAAGGAGCGAATTAGTCGGCCATCTTGTTACTTTACGTCCATTTTCTCTATAATAAAGATAATGAAACAAAATACCCATGATCACCAAACTAACAAACGTTGCCACCCAAGTCGACCATTGAAAAATAATTACCAAATTATTCCACGTTGACGCTTGACCAGCCTTTGGGACACACCAGGTCATTTCGTCTTGGGTGTAACTCACTGTAGGGTTAAACCATTTTCGTATAGTCCTGGTAACTTCGATGTTGCCAATTAATAAATCAGCTTTGTCACTCCGCAGTATTTCAAATGCTCCTGTAGCTGATCCATTGGGATATATAGTTCCCCAATTTTCGGGAATGTCGGACATAGTCGTCACAAGCGTCATGTTTGTAAATTGGTTTATAATTTTTACAAGATTTATCTCCCCGCCTTTATCAAACAAAAATGTTTTATTAAATTTTGGATGGTCTATTTCTGTAAATGGTGGCAACACATAAGGCTCTGACACAACAGCATGAACTACTAAAGGACACTCCTTCATATCTGGTGGAAACATTTCAGCCTGTCTTTCAATTTCTTTTATCGTTTTATCTTTACATCTATCTAGGATATAAACTGAATCACAACTTCCCCCGCAGTTCGTATCGCTATAAGGCCGCCAGGAGTATGAAACAACTTCGCCATCCAGCGGAGAATATATGAAGATTATGCTTTTAAAAAGTTTGTATTGTCGAAGCTCGTTTATAAATTGTATGGCGGTTCTCTCCGCAGACTCGCCGTCTCCCAACTGATAGTAAACTATAGCCTTCGCTAATGGATTCCAAGTAGGTAATTTGTTTAGCTGCAATATGTTTCTTGTCAATTCTGTCTTCTCTTCCAAAATAAGCATATAATTTTTGGCTTTCTCAGGAAAATGCGATGCGTTAGCATGCGGATAATAAGAATCCTTTACCATCACTGAATATTTGATGCCTCCGTGTATTGTCTTCAAAAGTAGCTCTTGTGTAGTCGAGGCATAAGAGTTAATGTTGATTATTACAATACTTCCACTTAAAGCTTTCTTTTCGACGAAATATTTAGCTGAGAGTTTTAAAACACATTCCGCTGTTTTTGCTATTTGCTCGAAATTCCTGCTAGTCGTTAGTGGGTTTTCGCTCACGACCACAAAAATGAAGAGCGTTGAAAATAAAAAGTGAGAGAAACTTCTGATGCGCATCGTAACCGAGGCTGGGTCGATGGCAGTATGATAAAGTCAACAATGAAAACTTCAGTGTTTCAAAGTTGCCAGAGGTGAGCAACTATCGGAGTTTCGTTTTGTTAGAGTTGAGTCTAAATTCATTTTAAGTTTCAAGGAAACTTTTTGGAATCCGTAATGGCGATAAAAAAATTCTATAATTATCTACAATACCAAGACGGATCAGGGACATAGGCACTCATTCTTATACAACCTCGGCCAAGATATATCAAAATAGATTATTTTAATGTAATGAAGTGATGTGTGGGCGTTCTAGCTAAAAGCGTACCTATAAGAATTAATGGCTGGATCCACTATAACCTTACTCTCTGATAAATCAAAAACCATTTCGTAATAAATATATTACATTAGGTTGATCTGAAATTTGTCTCCGTAAGAGTTGGTCTTGGAAAACCGATAAATGATGAACGAGATTAAAACGATTTACATTATATGTTTATTTCAAACAGATAGTAAACAAAAATTGAAAAATATCTACTCTAAGTTTGTATCTACGTTTTTTTTATAACTTTTTATTTCATGCATTCGTACATAACCTATTATTGTCAATATCTCGTATTTTTTCTGAATATGAATATCAATGAAAACTATACCAGATTTTAAGTTAGACCATCCGCTATACAACTATAAAAACCGCATCAAATTCCGTCCAGTAGTTTTTGCGTGATGTGCATACCGGCAGTACTTCGCAATACAGATATACAAAAATTAAAAAATGAAGTTGTTGTTTTGGCTTCTGTTAGTTCCTCCCAGACAGAGAAATATTTTTCTTTAACATCTCCTATATTTAGACATAGCCCACTTACGGTTTTATTATATGTGTAGATTTAAATTATATCGTTAACATTACCGCAAAATACAAGTCTCAAAGCTGGGCTAACACAATCGTTGTGATTTGTCCTCAGTTGGGTGTCTATGTCTCAGTATAGGTAAATAAGGTTAAATGGTGTGTGTTTATCGGTAAGATAAATTTTTGCCAACTGTAGAGCTCCTCTGAAAAATGCTACTGACATTTTCAACTCATTCATTACGAATTATAATCATATATGACATTTCTATAATAGTGCAATTTGTTTCAATCAGGAACCTTGATCTTCCAAACTTTATTATTTCTACAATCTTCTTCAATTTTCCTTCAATTATAATTCTAGTTTTCATATATGATATATTTAACCAAGCTTTTTTTTCTGTCGTTCTATCTAGATTTGACTTGATTACATAAGTTAAATCTACTTCCTTTTGTCCTACAGAATCGAAATTTTCGATATCGTCGATTCAGACAATCGTTCCCATGATCAGTTCCCAACTAGGGAAACTGAACGGTTAGCAGCATCGGTATGATTCATCACGAATTGAATGAAAAAAAATATAATAAATTATACATAAATTTATATTTAAAAAATGGTAAGCCCTTCTGGCATAATAGGGACCCTGTGAAGGCTTAATTTTTGAAGAAATTATTTGATTTGATTTGATTTGATTTGATTTGGAAGACAATCACCGTAACGACAGTAACTCCTGGAGTAAAAAAAGTATTCTATGAAAATATCTTAACTTCAGATACATTGCTAATAAATAAATAAAGTTTGTTGTATATATTGTATGAATTGAATATATTGATGACCCAAGAAGTCCAAACTATAAGTTTTCGATGTGTTTCCCGTCAACGAAGCGTGGTGGCGAATATAAGTGACATTACTATAAGTATACAAATTAAAATTTATACTGTAATAATACAGCGCTTCTTCTAGTAATGCCATTTCAACATTATCTCAGCCATAATTAAATAGAGGTAAACCTACCATTAAATCGCGCTACAAATGTCAGCCAGATCACAGTGGAGCATTGATCGTTGCGCCATTTTTTTACTGTTTCCACAAAGCATCCAGCACTTGCCTGCTGCTTAGATGATATCGACAAAATGTCAGGTAATGAGAATAAAACGAATTTGTATAATTTACATAATATATTATTATTTTAAAAACTGTTGGTTTTACACAAAAGTAAACTTGGTCCGACCGAAATCGAGTGTATAACAACTTCAGTTGATCGTAACAAAGGAATGCGAGTTACCTTCTAGACACACAACTGTTACTGTGTAACCAGATATTTGTGATCAATCTGAAGCAGTGCCAGCAAAACAATTTAAAATTTAAAACATTTATTAATCACACAACAATAGCAAACATTTTAAAGATCAAAAATATGATAATCCTTAATTCAAATTAACTTTAAAATTTATTGAAAATTCTACAAATCTAATAGAAATCTCAAATGGAAATAAGCATTGTCGATAACAAACACAACAACCAAATCGCACAATAAAACATTAATAAACCACTGTGCACAGTTGTGTTGCCGAAAACAACGTTATTCATTAATTACAATTAAATAGCAACACGGTACAAATTATTAACCATATTAACTATAAATTACCACTAAAATTGACAGACAAACAAATTGTTGATACTAACATTTTGTGCCGTAAAACGAGTGTGTTTACACCGTATGGTACCGCTTACAATACAATATCATAATATTATCTATTTACAATAAATGCAACTTCAAATATCTAGAACCTGTGCTTTATAACAATCTATATAAATATGTTTTATTCGTCTTAATTTAAAGCTAATTCAAGTTTCAATCGGAAAGAGGAAAACGGGACGGTGGTTTACAATCTAGTTATAAAACATGAAAAGCAGGTAAACAATTATACTTTAAGAAATTGCATGCAAAACCTATTTAGGTTGAGACCAAAATTCAAGAGAAGCAGTTTAAGAGAAGGGACTTAAAAGATGGTATACACATGAAATTATGATTTAAGTAGTTTTGAAGAAGTATAATGACTTTTAGGATTCAAATTGGACATAGGTTAGAACCATGAGGAACACCAATTTATTTGATTAATATAAACGTTTTTTACAACCACTCTCTTCTTTAGAATTGTATATAACTTTATTGTAATAATTCAAAATAGATTGATTGATTTTAGTTAAGATATATATATTATACTTTCTAGTGTATCATATGCTCATTCAATTAATAGATTTTTCAAGATTGTTGAAGCATTTGAATCAAACACCCAATTTTTCTTTTAATTGAATTTGATTTTGTTTCTGATATTATTTTGCGAATTTAGGCCAGATACTAACGACAGTCATTGAGCAAAGGGTCTGTAAGGAGAATGGACTAAAAATAAAAATTTATTTCGTACCAAAAACTACAAGCTCATGTTGTTACGCTCTCTACGATAAATGTACATTGGATCTAATTTTCAGCGAATTTAGTCCTTATTCTCATGATAATGATCCTTTTCCTATTTTACTACTCACCGCATCCCAACTAACGATAAAATATTGTATAAGATCTAATAAATATAGGAAAGTTAATTGAAATTGTAAAAGTGTTGTAGTCTTCAATAGAAAGATATGCTTTATTTTCAAGATGGCAGCCCAAATTGTATCGTTTACTTTTTGATCTAATGAATATGGTCATACATAAAAATTGGAACATTTAATATTATCATTTCAATATTTTATATTTGTAGGATTTATTTGATTGAGTTCATATATAAACCTTGCAGTTGGATAAAATATCATCAAAGATAATAATTACCTTATCCCAATATTTATGTATGACTGTTACTAAAGTGATTCTTAGTATAATTTAAACTATCGAAGGCTTAGATAGGAAAGTCGCATACATGATTTTAATTGATGTCAGCATTATACACAATACATCAAAAATTACCAGGTTGAAACAAAATATGCTCAAAAACAAGACTTAATTATTTATCATACAAGGACATAAATGCAATTCCAGATTGACTAGGTTGAATATTTGATCATCAAAATTGCACATTCGATTGCACAAGTGAATCACTATAACATTACAATAATTAATATTTACAATACTAAACACTTGCGAATCAGTCATATTTCAACTTACATTATCGTCTTAAAAAGCAACATACTCCTTATCGATATCAACAATCACGCTTTCTGATTCATTTTCTTTTGTTTCTAGTTAAACATCGCCGATCGGTTTTGCGAGGTGTCAAGGATCCAAGCTACTACGATTACATTCACTCACTTAATTGAACTACGGTCTTTGATATGATTTAGACGTACCACTCCTTGATACCGTCGCGTTTGACTGGTTGGGGTTGAGGGAGGGGGGCGGTAGGGACCATCCCGTTTCTATTTAGAGGTAAGGGTTGAAGATTCTTGACGGCTCCTCCAGCCATACCACTTGAGGCTCCGCTTTGATAACTTGAATGCGCCTGCGAAACAATAAACGATAATTGTTATTTTATTTTGATACATTTTTATCAGTGTTGGACCAACATGTGTTGGAACGATTCATAAATTTCATTGTTATTAACTATTATATTTCATTAATTTTATTAATGCTCGTTTGATCTTCATTTCTTTTTATAATTTATTTATTGACTTGAGAGCGCTGAGAATACGGGTACATCCTCTAATGAGGGACATTAGAGGATGTGCCCGTATTCTCAGCGCCGAAGATTTGACGATTTTTCTATGATTTTAAGAGCGGCTACCTGCCTAGTCAGCTATCAGCTATTTGCGTGTAACTTGGCCTTGTATTCCTTTTTAGCATTGTCAAACATCTGTCTTGATATCTACAGTACCTATATAGTACACTTACCTGATTGCCAAGCAACGCAGCACTGGCCCCCTGCTGGTAATTCTTGTCCTCCGTCACTTTGTACGACGGTAGTTTGAACACAATGTACTTGAGCACGATGATGACTATTAGTATTATTGCTATGAGGACTGATGCTACTATACCTGAAAAAGTAATATAAACCTTTTTAGTAAAAGACGGTTATTCGATTTTAGACTGTTTTTCTTAGACAATGTAATCATTGGATTTGTTAAGATTCAGTAATTTTAGGTATTTATATAATATGAAAATTTCTGAACGATTGGTCTGGACACTGACAAGATAATACTACCTAGCTATAGAACGATTACAAGAAATGAAGTAATTTGCTATGCGAACAAGGTTCTTGCTCTTTATGCAAATTAAAATTTTATAATAACACTTACCAACAATGGTCGCGAAAAACTCCGATTCAGGAGGCACAACCCTATTATTATCAGTACTCTTAGGTTGGTACCACTTTGTAGTGATATCATACCCGTTATAATCCTGAGGCCCTCTGACACCACCGCCATCTATTGGAATATCGTAAGAAGGCGTCCTTCCTTCTATAATATTATCTTTACCATCATCAAAGTCAGGTATATGATTGGTTTCATCTTCAGTTGTGTGAGTAACTTCATCTGGATATTGTCTTCCTGTTATTGTTGGTGTGTAATGGTGAGAATGCGTTTGTTCTGAAACCATTATAAGGCAATAATAGATAAAATGATATCAAGTAAATCTTGAATGTAACAATTGACAGTAACGTTTACCTATTTAATAAAACTGAGCTACAATTGTATGACCTGAATTCAATTTGATGCAGTTTTCATAGTCTTATGTTAAAGATTAAAACTTACAAGACTTAAGAACTGGCGGTTAGTTCTCCGCAGATAAAACCGCGGGCAACATCAATTAATAAAAAGATATAAAAATATTTTTGTTTACGGAAATACCAATAATGCTTAGCCCTGTCATGATAGTGTTCGTCCAAAACGTTCGAATCAGACGTTATATGAATTTTAATTGTTATAACGTCTACAGTCTAAAAGCTTGGAATTTGCTTTGGTATTCCATGATATAACCTTACCATCCTTACCGTCAGTAGGTGTAGTTCTTCTATCCGGAGTAGTGTCACTATCAACCGTGCCAGCGTGCATATTATCATGATCAGGTAACGTTGTGTGCATGTCTGTACTGCTCTTCATGCCAGTGGTGGAGTCTGTACCACCATCGGTAGAACCTTCGAGAGATTTCACGACGTGAGTTGTTGATATGGCAGTAGTTGTAGGCGATGTCATACTATGGGTGCTGCTCGCTCCAGATCTGTAAAAAGAAAATTGTACCTAGTTACATAAATAAAATACTCGATTCATTCGATTTGAAAGAAATGTTATGATAATTCTTTCGAATGTGAAAATGAGCTATGTCACGGTACTTTCATAGAGACACATTTTGCAATTATATTCCAGTCAAATTTATTCACGCTATGTATTGAATTAAACGTGTATAAGAAATGTTATATAACTTTAATATTAGAACATGTAAGTAGTCAACAAAGATGTGATGAAGCGAGAACGGAACATTTTTAGTTGAGTGCAAATGAAGGGAAAATATATTTATAATAACATGAAAAATTTAAATGTGTGTGATAATCAATTGTCTATACAATTGAGAGTGAGTGACAGTGAAAAACAATCTTCTGTAACACACTAGTATGAAAAAATAGTGTGACAGAGAGTCGCCCCCCACATTTTTGTAATCAGAAACTTACGTAGTAATGGGATGTTCTGGCTCGGTAATATCTTCACCACTGGAGCCGGATCCTTCTATACAATCTTCATCATCGCAAGGTTTTATTAGCCTGCTATTTTTGTCGTGATCCTGGAAATTATAGATTCAAACATTTAATATTCGTAACTTTGTCATTTTCAATGTGACTCGCAGAGTTATCTGGTAACTTAATCATGTCTAAGTCTTCATCATCGCAAAGTTTTATTAGCCTGCTATTTTTGTCGTGATCCTGGAAATTATGGATTCAAACATTTAATATTCGTAACTTTGTCATTTTCAATGTGACTCGCAGAGTTATCTGGTAACTTAATCATGACTAACCTAACAAAAATATAAATCTGTGATCACATATAGTCGATAACTAAGATAAATATAATGTACGCAATGGTTTTAACTAGGTACTGATTAAATTAACAAATAATTCAATCATTTTGCACTGTAATGGCAAACCTGGAGTGTTTTTTTGAGTTAGTGCTTTGTTTTATATTACCCAGAAGTAGTTTTGTGTTCTATTTCATTTAGCTACGTCCCTTGGCGATGAGGAATACGAACGAAAGAAGAAGATAACAAACCTTCGGAAATAAATTAATTAGCAAGTACCTTTGGGATCTTTGGTGGCCGTCTAGTAGAAGGAACGTACACAGGAGTAATAAGGTCATCTCCTGACCCTGCATCAGGTAACACACAAGCGTCTTCATCATCATCACGACACCCTGAACCAGCACCAGAATACACCAACTCATCTAGTATCCCAGGACCGCCGTAGCCTGAAGGAGGGGTCTGGAATAAGGGAAAAGTTTGATATTTTAAGGAAGTTTAGTAAAAAATTAACGAAATCAGTTTATAGGTCATAAATACTAGTGAGATTACATAAACTTTTTGAATTGTATATACATATATTTCTTAGAAACTATGTTTCTCTCTCTCATCTCTGCGCATACGTGGCTGGCTGTACCGCCGCGAATCCACAGATTCGCACAGAGCGTAAGTGTAAAAAATCTTAAAAATTTTCGGCTGTGAGAAACCTATCAGTCCGTCTATTTCATATCAAATGCCAAAGCTAAGCGTCTAGCCGACATCCACAGGAAATTATAGAGTAGGTACTAAGGTCCCAACCGTACTACTCAATCAGCAACCCTACGAATAGTACAATCCACTGACTTGCTGCATCCTATTGATGTCTCTATCGAGCGGCGTGTGAGCCCGCCTGGCGTCGCCGCGCACGGACGCGGCGGGGTCGCCGGCGGCGGCGAGGTCGAGCACGCGCGCGCCGTTGACCGCGAGCCCGGCCACCACGCCGCTGAACGTGCGCGAGCCGCCGGCGCCGCCGCCCACTGTCACTGTCGACATGCTGTTGAACACTGTTGACTGGGTGCCGCCTGGGAATAAAGACATATAATTGTACTACAGTTCTACTTGGGGCAAAAATACGTTTTTTGTATGTATGTTTGTAACGCGATAACTTTCGAACCGTTGGTCTGATTTTGATGGAATTTAAAAAGTGTGTAGGGTCTGTTAATAGAATTTTTAAGTTCGTGGGGCATAAAAATCGGTTCAGCCGTTTTTGAAATACACACAATTGTGTAAAATAATATTGTATCTAAGTTCGCGGCGAACAACTAGTAATAGCACTAAGTACTTTCTGAAATGAGGACAATTTACTTCTTTCCGTAATAGATTTTTTTGCGTAATGGTCAAAAAGATTCAAAGACTAATTATTGGCAAGGCCAATTAGCTTTCGAACCCATTTCAAATTGAGTACGTTTTGCTCTCAGAGCATTATATATTGTAGTCGATGTGCACCCAAGGACGTTTAGCTTCCAAAACCTCCTGATCCGTAAAGAAAGTGGCGTACCCACTGAATCCCTCACAATATATGGGTGGTACGGTGTGATTTTTAAATTTATACCAGTACCACCGACTAATGATGTTACGCAGGTTGAGTTGTTTTCATCTTTAACTGAAAGATGGTAATAAACGCTCTAGTAACACTGGTATTTTTTTAAATATCTTAAGTAATAATTTCATCAACAAGATAACTACATTTGTTTCCGGTTTCGTTCGTAGCTGTAACCATAAAGCTCACAGCTTTATAGATTCGATTGTAATTTTATAGCCAACAGCGACCATTTATACAGTAAAAAGTAAAGTCAAGTATTTTTTAAATTCACACGATTTACCAACTCAAACAAATTCTTACCTTGTGGGTGCCTAATATTGACGGCATAGTTATCAAGTTGCAGAGCTGATCTACTTCCATTTCTGGTGAACCTCGCGACGTGGTATGCCCCATCATCGACTCTGGCTGCTTCATCACCAAGAGGGTGGTCTCCGCCGCCCACGTTGTAGATCATGAATAGGTTGCCTCGGATCTATAATGATTTGAATATTCTAATAGGCTTAAATGTACCTATGTATGTAACATACATTCAAATTAATAATAAGAATATAAATTACGTATTTTTCGTCACTCATTATAATTGTTACATGAAAGCAGAAGAAGATTTCATTAATCATCCTTACATAATTATAAAACAAAGTCCACTGCCGCGTCTGACTGTCTATTAGCGATAAACTCAAAAATTGATGCATGGATTTTCATGCGGTTTTCACCAATAGATAGTGTAATTCCAGTGGAAAGTTTATGTGCATAATTTATTATGTTTTTACACGAGCTAATCCGGGACGGGCCGCTAGTTAATACATATATAAACAATATTTATTTTTCAAATTCCATGACTGCTATTCTGCATCATCTGTCTCTCAAGAGATTTTCCCAGTTCATTCCTCAGCCGTTAGCATACCAACTTTTTCTTCTCTACTTCGTTCTTCAGTCGGCATTCTTAGTTGTCGGAGCATTGCATATCCTCACTGACGAATTCAAGCTTTATTGGGTTTTCCCTTCCTGCCGGTAACCGGACCATCTCAATTATTATTCTGATTGGTATTTTATACTTAAACTAAAAAAGGATCAACAGAAACCCCAACGGACTCACAATCTCCATCTGCATGTAATCCTGTGTGTTGGACGACTCGATCCTCAACAATACAGCATCAGCCTTGCTGGTTACGAAGCCTAGTGCCACCTTGTCAGTCTCAGTGTCGGCCACCGCGCTCGGCGGGAAGGTATAGGTAATGATGCCGCGACCAGGGCCGAACTCGTACGCAATTGATTCTAGAACACAACAAATTGAAAGTTTATGTTTTTAGAATATCGATACCAACATAGAAAACGGAACGGAAATTTACGTTTTCGAAACAAAAATCAAGATCATTTCTTCGGAAACCTTCACAGGCATTTTTTCACGTCATGTTCTAATATATACCAAAACTACAAAATATTCAATTCACAGGCACTTTTCTTGTCTTATTATTTATTAAACAAGTTTGCGGGACGAGACACGCAGCGGGAAACAGGAAATTGAACTAAAGATGAGAAAAAATGCGAATTTGAATAATATATGTTATATATCTTACTAGTACGCGATAAAAAAAAATGCTGAGATTTTGCTATGAAAGCTGGCGAAGCCGCTGGCGAAGCCGCGGGCAAAAGCTAGTTAAATAATATTTACCAACTAGCATAGCTAATTACTGATTAAAATATTAAGAAACTTGAAAACATTATTTTATTGAATAAAGTGGCAAACAATCAAGTGGGTCGCATGGTAGTAAGAGATCACCCGCAACACAAGGCAGTTATTTCAACTTTTCGGCAATAAAGATGCATATCTTTATTGTATATTTTAGTCAGGAGCTTTCTTGAACAATCAATTTATATTATATTACCGTCGTAACATGTTGGTCCAGTGAAAGAAGTCAAATCACAGTCGCAGACATAGGTATTCCATTGCTGGACACATACACCTTTGTTCGAACACGCGTTATGCGTACATTTTGTTGGTCCTGTAACATAAAAAAGGACATTAAAATAATACGTTGAATTCGAGAAAACTAACGAAAATGTTGCTTCATAAAACAATTATTAATATTATCAATTAATATAATTTGCATCAGGAAGTCAAAGCGTTATTTTATGCATTTTTTTTTGAGTTTAATAGGCTGTTCACATGGGTAGAAAAAGTTTATATATCCTAACAAAAAAATCGGCAGCGCTTATTATATAAAAAACATAATAAATCAAACACAGCTATCATTCTCACCTTCACAACCAGAAACAATAGAAGAGCTTCCAACCACAGCATCATCTATCAACGAGGGTGATTCTCCAGGCAAGTCCAGACTTGACATGCAACCTTCAAACCCTTGACGAGCTAACACTCCTACAGGCAGTGACGAGTACATGTCTCTTGGTACTCCGGCTACGAACATTATACTGTCCAGTTCTAGCATTAGATTTGAACCTAAAAATACAAATTCGTGTAAAGTTTTGTAAAGCGATGATTCTAGGAAGTATAAGAAGAATAATAGTAACAATTTGTAAAAACAAATTTAAAATTGAGAAACTAGTCCTTCACATGCACATCACGTCAAATTTTATATAATTCTCAAAAAGCTACAAACTTCGTTACGTCGTAACGACCACCGCTGTGTAGAAATGCTGAAAGAAACTCAGTAGATTTCAAAGAAAGTCTACTTACACGCGATGTCCTATATAATATACACTAACATATTCTAGAGGTATTTCATTGTGGGAAATAAATAATGTTATAATTGAAATCACACATCGGGAACTTACTTGTTGTATGCATTTCCAAATCATCATCAACTTGAAGAGTATGTATCTTTGGTGTGGGTCGTCTAACTGACACAGTGTGCCATCTATTATCATTCAAATAATTCTTCAATTTATCTTTCATCGTAACTACTCCATCACCAAGATTGAACACACAATGAATATGTCCATTAACTAATTCTACAGCAATAAAATCCTGCTTCTTCCCTCCATTGTAGAATAAAAGGCCATCCATTTCAGTCGTTCGGAAGTAAAAATCTAGATATGTACTTGCGTATGCCTTCATCAATGGCAACCCTACATACGTGTGTTTCGATTTAAAAGTCACAGATTTGTAAACGTTTAAAGAATCAGGTTTCACAAATTTCCCAGTGAAAATTATATTCGATGTATCGTAAATATGATTCTGTTCTTCACTACTTCCAATCCCAAGATTCTTAGCCATGTCGATGTATCTGATGCCATTGAATACAAACTTTTGAAGATATCCGACAAAATTCGGTAATGTTGATGTCAATTGTATTTCTTCTTCGGGATGATAAAGGCCTCCAAGGTGAAGCGTTGATATTTCTAAAGTTGAAGCTTTACCTAAAATAGTCTCAGCTGAAAAAAAATATCAAATATTATTAGTATTGTAAACTTTACTTAATGTATAACACCTAGCCACAACATTGACTTTGAAATAAAAAGACAAATTAGCAAATCAAATGCTTCATTCATAGGTTTCCATTAGCAATAATTTTGAAGTTATGTACAGAAGATCTGATTGAACAGGCTAGGCATTTCCCGATACTAGTGTTCATAATCTATTTAACCTAGCAATCTAACTAGAAGAAACTGTGTTGAAAGAGAACAATTTTGCCTATAGAAGTGAAAATGAACCTATCGCTGAGACACCTACGCATTTAAATCAAACTACTAATACATCAACAATATTACCTGATGGCAATCACCTATCCTGTTCTACGATGTCAAAAAAGGTCACACTTGGAACAGGACAAGTGTTTCAATACATAGAGTTAGCACATTCACAAAGGACACTACAGGAGAAAGAAATAATATGTAAATGAAGAAATAAGGGCATTCAACTAAAAGGTGGAAATACCAAGTGCCAGCTATTAACTTTAACGGAAACTAAGCCACTAACTACCATCTAATAGGACATCTAACATCAAAAGCGCTGTTCAAAATAATGATTTTGAAAAACGCTTAAATTTATTCTAAATTTTTATTAATATTATGTTACTTATAAGTACAATTGATTTAGCTCTTACTATTGTCGTTATTTAATCAAATGATAAAAAGGATAATATTCCTAAAAGATAAGAATTTGTATATAATAACTATTTTATGAAACTTTTAATTCCTTTGACAATAAACATATATTAATATTTCAAATATAATTAACACATTAAACATTAAGGAATCAAAAGAAATTCTCAATCAATATAATAGTAGATTTGATGGCGTAACGTTCAGTTCACACTATGGTGGATATGAAGTCCAATTTGCTAATCCAAACAGAGCTAAACCAAAACTAACCTTATAGTCCACTACGTTAGGGTCAAAACAAAAGTGTGCGGGTGCTGTCCCGTGCATACGTACATAACATACCGCGCACGGGCTGCGCGCCGTCCACTTGCAGCTTGAGGTTCGACGCGCGCCGCGAGAACCTCACCGTGTGCCAGTTGTCGTCCGCCACATTGGAGCCCGCTAGGAGGTTCTGAAAGATATTCATGATCTTGATTTTGACGTGTACTGACTGACATAAATATGTAATAGGCTGAAGAATAAACAAGTTCTTTTGTCAGACAAATTAAAAAAAACCGACATTTAATATTAATTTTTGCTGCAACTTTTGAACGGCTGAACCGATTTTGATTAAATATATCTAAGAACCACCGCATAGAAATTAGCTATCAAATAAAAAAAAACGCATCCGAATAGGTTCACTCGTTAGTGAGCTACGGTGCCACGTATACAGACAGACGGACTTAGCGGTCAAACTTATAACACTCTCTTTTTGCGTCGGGGGTAAAAAAATTGCGCGAGATTTTTTTTTTCCATATGTTCGACTCTCAGCTGGAGTGACACTGATCTGGCGTGAATTTGGAGCTGATGAAATAACAACCCGTAGCGCAGAACTGTAAACAGAAACACTCTGTCGTTTCGAAGCACAATTGCACAAATGCACTTTGGAATCTCAGAACCAGTGGAATAAATACGTTAAAAAAAATTCAAACCAGATGTTTTCATCCTCATTTGTTAACTAATATCACAACTGCAAACTAAAACTATTTATTATAGATAATGGTTATAAAAATAACCTATTCCTTGTCTCCCAAATGACCTTTGATCTTTTCGCAGCCACTGACAAGACAAACAATTCTAATGAGAATCTACTCTGAATTTTTACATAAATAGATGAAATGATATACTTAACAATGACCAATACTAGATTGATCTTATATATTAACGATCTTATTGATCTCAAAATTAACGACAATCTTAATTACCTTCTCCCTATCTCCCAGCCTCACACTGGCCCTCAGTCTCCCAGCGGCTACTGACAATTCAATCCTATCAGCAGAATGCTCTGACGCGGTTCTCAGCAACAATCCCGCTCGGTTGGTCTTGAACCTCAGCATCAACTCCTCTGTCTGCGTGATGTGTTCCGGACCTAATGCTGCGGTGAGGTGCTGACTGCCGTTCAGATAAATTGTTGGGGAATCTGCAATTTTAATTTGAAGATAAATAAATTGTACACAGTCTATTGATTTGTCATGATCATATTTCGAAAGAGGAAAGTTGGTTTCTTTAGCCACATACAAAGGGAACCCCAGTTTGAATTTCAAAGACTAATTCTTGAAGGCAAAATCCCTGGCATAAGACCTCCTGGCCGCCATCGACGAAAGTGGTTTGATAACTTGATAACATAAAGTATTGGACCGGATTTAGATACAACCAACTGAAAATAGTGGCCCAAAGTCGCGCGAGGGTTTCCGTATGCTGACCTCCCGAACTTCAATTCGAAGATGGCACCCCATGATGATGATGATGAAGATCATATTCAGCCGAAACACGAAACTATGAAATTGTAACAAGTTCTATCGAGAAGTAAGTATGCCACGTCTAATACAGATACAGTATCGCGCCTTTATCCCTTTCGTGGTAGATAGAGCTAAGTTTTGCTAAACTTGAAGGCTGCGTTTAGCCGCATGGAGAGTAAATGGATGGAAAAGCTTCTTAAGTTTCTCTATTCTTTTGACTTGGGTCAAGCTCTTTTAAATACTTTTTTGAGTGTGCCACCTGACTACAACGCTTCATAGTAAAGGTAGGTTCAGTGCAGCGGTTCACACAAAGTCGATTTTCATTGATTAATTCTGGCAATTCCTTTTTATTTATTTTTTGCCTATGCCAGGGTCATTGCACGTGAGAGCGAAAGAACACGATATAACTATGAATTGGAATAATTGGAGTTTCAAACTACGTCCATAAATAAATTCATTGATATTTTGGGATAAACGCAAACCTCAATAACTTTGGTGATAAACGATAATATTAAAATTTGATTACTCACATGATGTATTAATAGGGTCTTTAATATTAAGCCTTTATTTTTATTGGCATAATTAAAAAATATGGTGTATAACTTACCCCGTCCACAAGTAGGTCCTCCATAGTTAGTGCCAGAGCAGTCACATAATGGCCTGTTCCAACCTTCGGAGCAAATTCCTCCATGCTGACATGGAGAACTGACACACTGCTTCATCAGAACATGGCATGCTGGACGGACAGAAGCTGAAAATAAAAAGCCATAAAATTATTATAACATAAGGCTACTAAACGACAGAGGAAGTTACCGGAAAATCCCATTCAATTATCGATAAAGACAGCACTCGTATCATGGAAGTTAAAAAGATAACTGGTAACGATAATGAATGGATTGAATTTTAAATTATATACAGGCTGTAACTTCATTTCATAATTTAATAATTATTTTGTGATTTAGCCGGTTCTAATGCATAAGTATTCTAGAAATATAAAATGAAAATTAGCGTGGATAGGGTAGTTGCCAAGCTCCATGTTCGCTAAGTGTTTCTTAAAACTGTCTTAGGGGACACTTAACATTTAGGTACCGCTGGTGAAAATGGGCATCAGATAATTGTAAGAAATATGTATAATCTAGATAAAATATATCAATTTTAAATCTTCGTATTTAAATCCAGCTGCAGTATATGATTTATCATATGATATTAAATAGATATATTTATTTAATAGATATATCATTATGATAATTCATAGACTGCAGCTGGATCTAAATACGAAGATTTAAAATTGGTTGGAAAGTCCATTTTCAAAAAGTATGAAATTATAAAAATAAATTTAACCATCATAAACAATAAAAATGTTGTAACAACTTTTATTAAGCATCACCATAAACGTAATATTTAATGTAGCTGTCGAACAAACATATCTTTCTTCGCGAACATTTTCGCACGTTGTGACGTCACTTGTTCGTGTCATCTAGTACGGAGCGTTTGGGCGAGTCCAAAAATGTGTGATTTTATTTTTGTTATATCTTTGAAAGTATTGTCATTATCATAGTATTTTTTTTCACTGGTGTTTCTAATGATATAAGAGCCTTCGATAAAACATCGTCATTCAAACAAAAAAATGGCAACCTGCCATTTCTAAACTTATCTCTATAACCATACCAGAATCCTGCTGTCGAGCATAGGCCGTCAGATCTTGAGGTTTTCCATTCAGCACCAGATCCCTGATGCACCCAACAAAGCCCTGTCTCAAAGCAGCAGTCCACAGAGCAGGGGGAGTCCTGGATGCGGAGTATTCTGATCCTAAACCACCGACGAAGAGGGGCCCGTCTAGTTCCAGCTGGTTGGATTCACCTGAAATTTAAATACAATAGTTATTATCAATTGCCCCATTAAAGGCGTAAACCAAACTACGTAAAATTTAAAAAAAAATCTGACTTTCGAAGTCCATAATTATTATATATTAAAATTAAAAAAAACTTAGTCATAAAGATCATCCTTACATATTATAAAACAAAGTCCTCTGATGCGTCTGTCTGTCTGTTCGCGATAAACTCAAAAACGACGGCAAAAAATGTGTGATTCCTGATGAAGGTTTAGATGTATAATTTATTATGTTTTAACCAGAGCGAAGCCGGGACGGGCCGCTAGTTAATGTATAATGTTTCAATGGGCAATGATTAGCATATACATGGGCATATGAGTGCCCCTCAAACTGTATATTCCCAGACCTAGTATTGGTCACAAAATTTGAACTTGAGTGTCGATTCGCTAAGAAGAGAAGATATACATACCAGGAGTTTTAAATTCAGCATTAGCTCCATCGACAGTCACTCTCCCATCTCTGCCAGTCCTTCTCATCATGAACTCGTGCCAGTGTGAGTCGTCCACACGTCGTCTTGACGCCCTGACTCTGACCCCCCCGGAACCCAGGTCGAGGTGGACGTAGATGTAACCGTTCAGCATCTCTACAGCGAACAGGTCAGCCTGGAGGATTTAAGTATAATTCATTTTGAATTAGTTATTATTGTTATTTTCAAACAGTTTTCTGTGCAGCAAAAACTTAAGTGTGGGCTGTTAATCCACTTTGTTGCGTCAGTTTCCGCTTAGTGGACGTTTGCAATTCCGCCTCCAATGGAAACTAGTAATTTATGTTTTAAAGATAAGCTCTAATATCTCGAAATCTGTTTTACAACAATATTTAAATAGATAATAAATATGTGCTACTTATATAATTTGATACCACTAATATTTAGTATTGATATTTTACATAGATACAGAATATAAATTACTACACCTACAATGACCTACATCTATGGTTAATATTAAAAAGTGCACACACATAAACACAACGACAATATCTAAAAGCACAACTAGAATCTATTTGGAATAATAATAAAACAAATCACTGCATACGAAACACAGGCTGGAAATAAAATATCTAAATACAGACAGCGAAATGAATAGAAGCGACAAAAAAAAACTAAAAGCAAAACCATTTTGTGCCAGCAACGATTGGAATACAAATTGAAAAGTAGAGATGCAAATTTTTTGAGGTCACATAGGTTATGAAAACTGTTTGTCAAAA
Source organism: Plodia interpunctella (assembly GCF_027563975.2). NCBI lineage: Eukaryota > Metazoa > Arthropoda > Insecta > Lepidoptera > Pyralidae > Plodia > Plodia interpunctella. Next base: position 1,069,059 of record NC_071310.1, read on the forward strand.
GAATATTACTACATATATTAGATTATTTTCAGTAAGAATTCAGTTCGTTGGGATCTAAATCGTTAAACAAGTAAATTTTCTGTTTTACATTCTAAGAATTTTTTTTTCTTTTCCCATTATTCATAAAAAGTTAAAGCATACTATTACGTTAAGCAAAGATATGTTTTATCAATATCACACATTATAATATTTGAAATTGTTAGAAAGAGACAAAACGACTAGAAGAAACTTTTTTATGAATATCAGGATTTAAAAACTTTTTGACACCTCATTTAAGTATCTTGAAATTACGACTCCATAATTTGTCATTTAATTAAAAAGTTTAATTGTATATATTTTCAGGAAATATAGAAAATAGTATGTTCATTTCTTTTTTAGAATTCCATAACTCGAAATTTAGAAAAGGAACCCTTTTTGCATATTTTTTCTATTACTTTTCACCGTCCAAAATCAATTCCAATTACAAAAAACAACGAAATAGTAAATACAGCAGAATATTAAAAGATTCTACTATTAGATAATAAATTATATACACATATTAAACTATTACTACTATTAGTATAAATTAATTATATAAAAAATGAACAAAAAATAAATACTTAATAATATCGTGCACCCGTGTTATAATGACGCGAATTTGTGTAGGTCATAATAAAGCCGTCTTCATTCAAGCACTTTGTTCCTTCAACAGGGACTCCTATAAGTGCTCGGGTTACCATCATGTGCTTACACTACGTGCACAAACAAACATAGACACATTTGACAGTTAGACACGGGTGAAACTTTAAAAGGTACCATACACAAATTCCCTACCAGTGATATCTGCCTAATTTATTTTTTCACCTACCATGCAGTGTCGGTGATTAGTTTGTTTATAGCTATATCTTTGAAATAAATTTTATCATCATTTGTTTTGTCTTAAGGCTGATAAATGAAAAAAGAAAAGAACACTGATAAAAAAAAAACTAAAATAATAATGAAAAAAAAAAGTGACAAAAAATCTTTCTTATAATTCATTTTTTATTTTTTATTTTAGTATAATTTTGAAAGTAAAAATAGTATAACATAGAAACGAAATTTCTAAGAGTTCTTTGCAACAGTCAACTTTGAGGTTAACCTTAACATACGCAGAAGAACGCAAAGTAGGTACGTCATTTTGTCCAAACGTCAGCACGCAGGGTGAAAACAACGTCGAAGTTGACTAGTGCAATTCACTCTTAACATTGAATTTTATATTTATATAAAGTAAATCATTATTTCGATCAGAGTCTGTTACGTATCTGTCAACATTGGCACCACCACTTTGCATTCGGACACCCGATTCAGTTGTTTCATTGACAGCCTTAGAACAAATAACTATAAACGTAAAATTGTTTATAACCAAACTTATCCAATGACACTTCTGGGGGATTGCAATTTAGTTTTCTATGTTTCAATCAGAAATGTTCAAGTATAAAATTCAAATTTATTGCAACAAAAGCAATCAAGTATTTCATATATATATATATATATAGTTTTTGAGTTCAGTATTTTTGTAACGTCCCGTAATAGTTTTTTTGTCCCAACTATTAAAATTTAATCAATGTAGTCGTCCAAATCAAAAGGGACCTTATGGCGGCTGACAATTAGGTCTTTATTGCCGTTGTTCGAATATAAAACAACGGCAGTAATAGTGCTGGGCCCCATAGGCTTTTTGATTTGTACAACCACACTGTGGTTGAACTGTATATTTTAAAAAGCTGCAGAATTTATATTTATTGATTAATGACAGGATTTTGAGTGTAATAAATCAACCATGTAAGTTTTTCTTATAATTTTGTCAAGACTTTATTGGCCGCCAAGATTGTTCACCTTTTTCAGTTTCTATACAAATAAATACGAATTAATTTTTAACTTGTGAGATTTTGTTTGGCAAAACTTTATTCTATAAATTCTCATGTTTCACATTACCTTCTTCTATCTGTTCTTGTTGAGGAAATTCCCAAAATAAATCTCGTTTCGTTTGTTTTAATGTAAAAAAAAAATAAAGTTTAAAGAAACTAAATTGAATCCCTTCTATGTTTGAAAATGGAATGTAATCGTAGATGGTATGTCTGTCTGGTACTTCTTAACCCCAAAAGCTCCACCCTTACCGTACAACCTACCCTTGGTGGCTTGGCGCCCATGTTGAAAAGGATCAGTCCGTTCGGTTCATTGGTTCGAAACTTGAAGGATATCGTGCCGGATTTCACTGCTTCCCACTTTGGCAGGATCTGTAAATTGATAGACATATTGAAACACATACTAATAATATTAAACTAGTTGCGCCCCAGGGCTTCACTCCCCTGGTAATTACGGGATAAAAAGTACCCTATGTGTTATTCCAAGTTATGTTTTAACCTTGTATCAAACTTTACAACAATCGATTTTGCGTGAAATAGTAACAAACGTACACACATTACTAACAATAAATTTAATAGGAGAGTGCCACCACTCTGGGTGTGCCAGCAGAAACGAAAACTTGAATATTGTTGTGCATTCTTAACATCTTACGAATTTTCGATGTCACGTGTCCAAACGCGAGTTTAAATTTTTTTAACCCATCACATAAAGTGCACAAAGCCGCTTAAGAAGTTTGCACTTCAAAATTACTTTGTGTTGCCAGCAACACAACGCAGTGATGATTACAGAGAGCAGTACTCAAATTGCTTACAGCGAAAATCAATCAGTGTACGCGTGTGTCAGACGACGGTATTCAGTACACACTTGAAGTAGAGATGAGCTTCGACAATTTCAAATAGTATATTATAAGATAGAGACAAATGGCGGAACACTTGGCAAGAATAGATGACACGAGAGCTGTTAAAATTATGTCTAATAGAAAAGGCTCCGAGGAAACTAGAGATAGCTATAACAATATTGTCTTCAACAAAGTCTGAAAAATATAGGAAAGAAAACAAATCACACAAAAAAATTCTTCACACAGTAAATTTAGTGTTTTTCGAAAAATTATAAAACTGCAATAATTTCAACAAATGATAATAAATGAGTGCGTTTTATACTTTTTTGTAATTTGTAATACTTATAGCAACTAAAAGTGATTGTTTTATAATTAAAATTTCCCATTTAAATGTAAATGGGATGTATGCATGAGAAAATTAACAGCTGAGACGTAATACTTAATACATTATATTCACTATAATTTTAATATAATTTCACCGAAGGAGGACGGTGGAAATAATTATACACACATGTAATTACTATGACCATTAATTTTACGATTTCATATCATTTCTACATTTGACGACCTCGGTAGCTTAGTGGTAAAGTGCTTGCCTCTGAACTGAGAGGTCCCGGGTTCGATCCCTGGTCGGGTCATGATGGAAAATGATCTTTTTCTGATTGGCCCGGGTCTTGGATGTTTATCTATATATGTATTTGTTATAAAAATATAGTATTGTTGAGTTAGTATCCCATAACACAAGTCTTGAACTTACTTTGGGGATAGCTCACCCTGTGTGATTTGTCCTCATATATTTAATATATTTATTTATTATAGATAGAGTTTGAACTAATCAATTTTTTGTGGTGGAATCGTCAATAATATTGACATAAAAAACATGATGACATGACAATGATATAAGCAATGGTAAATGGTAGCTAGGTGAAATGGTAAAAAAATATCTACCAAATTATTGTATTGATCGTATGATGTACAAAAACAAACATATTTTGCTAGCACATATGAGAAAATCTCCAGTTCTGCTTTCAGATGGATGATTATTAATAGCAAAAAAAATATACTAAAAATATAAAACTAAATATAAACCAAACAACAAATTAAAAATCGCAATTGCAGATCGGGTTCCTTATTATCCGCAAATCGATTGCGGAAACTGAATCATTTATAACACGGCAACCAATCGATAAAGTTACATTCAGTCTGATAGCACTACTACAAAATATCTAATCCGTGGAAGTATAGAATAAGCCGCATTTGAAAAAGGGGTTTTTATAGGGGTTTTTATTTGTTTAATAATTTATGAGAACCTATTTATAAACTTCAAAATAAATATTTCAGCAACAAATTAAATAATCCATTGAGTTTGATGCCGTACAGACAAACGTAACGATAGGGCTTTTTAATATTATGCATATTTAATAATATGTAAGTTTAATATTCGTATTAATATGGTTGTTCCTTCTTTATTGTGCGATGGAGGTAGTTTTAACCTGCAGCTGCAGCAGCTACTATTTAGGCGATTTTGCGAATACATATCCATAAGTTTTATTAACAATCTGAAATCTACTATAATTATGCTTTAATGTGTATATTGCTCAAATTTATGGAACCTTAAAGCAATAGTAAATAGACATGTAACACCTTTGACCTTATATTCGCATCCCATCATTATATTGAGCTAAAACGCACAAAAAATATATTTTATTGCTACTATTTCTCCAACTGTTGGCCAAAAGCAACTCCACTCACTTTCACAAAAATCACATCTGTTAATTACTTTATTTTGCAGTTAACACGAATGACTGTTAAAATATAGATTGGTTTATTCAAACTAGCATACATTGTATCAATCGATTTGTGTACCGACGATTGTAGCTTTGTATAATGAGTGGCGTACATTGTAATATTATTTTAATAACATTTCCATTATGCTATATTCATATGTACGAAAAGAAAAGGTCTTTGGTGTCAGTTTGCTGGTCATTCATTAAACTCGTTCTCTGCGAAATACGGGATTAAGAGGTGATGAAATTCTATTAATAATGCTAATCTATACTATTATTTTAAAGAGGTACCTAAGCGTTTTTGAGTTTGTATGTTTGAGAGTTTCGCTCCCGTGGAAATTTTGAGATAAAATACAGCCTATAGCAATCTTGGATAATGTACCTTTCTAGTGCTACAAACATCCAAACATCATACAAACTCACAAACACAAGACATTATAAAAACTTTCAAGATTCCCATGACGGTCATTCATTCACTCATATCGAGTGCGTTATTGCTAGGACTTGTGTCAGATTTTATTCAAGTCGCCTAAAGGCATCTGACGTGACTCTTAGCTACCTACCGCCATTTAGTGGCAAGTAGTCGCGTACACACTAGTAACCTGAACTGTCCACCGATAATGTGCAAGAATCATGACGATGTTTTCCTTCATCGAAAAGCAAATGGTGGTCGATGAAAACTATAACTGACGTTAAATCCTTTGGAAGTCATAGTCTAAAATTCTTTGGATTTTTCTGACATCTAAAAATATATGTAATAAAAAGGCAAAATCGACCACTCTAGAGCTATTACAGTAAATTATTATAACGGTCGGCCACGCACTACAGAAATTCACGAAATTACCGATGTAATGTAACGATAAGAGGGAAATGGCGCGGAGGTAAGAGGGTTGTGCGATGATAGACCTCAATTTTTTTTTTTTGTGAATTCGGTGTTTTTCTGATGTTAATCACGAAACAGGGCAATGGAAAACTTAATCTTCTTAAATTCTTAATTCGTTTCATGTAACTGGTAGACTCTCTGTCTGCACTATACCGGCAGGGTCGTCATGTGACTCCTTTATTTGCTGTCTTTGATTACATTATTATATCTTATTGAAATAATAGTTTACTCTATTACACTCAACTGTTGCCTTTGTTTTTAGTAATTTACTATCGGTGTTAGGACGCCGATCTTCTTCATTTGCCATAAATTATAAGTTGGATTTTTATGTAAAATCACAAATATTATCGTACACTATGCTTTATTACTACTAACACATAAATTGTTCTTTAGTTATATCTATACTAAGTCTATCAGTCACTAATACAAGAAACGTATTACATAGAAATAAATAAATATATAGTGACAAATAACACATGTTGCGTTCACCCAAAGCAAGTTAGAGACTTGTGAGATACGAACTCAACGACTGTATGTTTAATAATATTATACATAGGGCGTGTGGTTCCACCTTTGAATAAGACCACTTATATAATATATGGCTTTGGGGCGCCACGGCTCCGAATGCAACCGGGAGCACGTGAGGATAAGAGAGAGAGACAATTATATATATATAGCATAAAAAACTTGATCTCATTTAAGTTAAATAATTTTAATCCACTGGATAGGTTTACAATCAAAACTTCTGTACTAAGCGATCGTAAGACAAACACGCGTACAATCAACTATACTTTTATTTCACATTTTATTTATAAATATGCTAGATGAAATAAATGAAAAATAAAATATATAAAATCGCCTCATTCACTCACTCAGTCTAGTCAACACATTTAGTTAGATAAAAACACTTCAGTCGACAGATCAATCTGCGAGCTCTAGTGTCCTTAGACCAAACCGCTCGACTCAAATCGAATAACCCATTCGGTCTAATCATGGCCCAAACCGGACACTCGGCTAAATTGAAGAGTCCGCTACTTCAAGAGTACTTAGTATTACCGAATGACGTTTAAAGTCCGTCGGGTGGCCAGCGATTTCCAACCGGACGAATTGGAATGTCCGGCCACGGAAGTGCTCTTAGATTTGCTGATAGACTCCTCAATTCAGTTGGTTAGTAGATTTTTGAAGCGAGGACCCCATTGTTTTTAATTGGTGCTTAGTTTTTGTGACGGGTCTGGACGGCCATTGTGGTAGATACTTTCGTCTTCGGTGTAATAAATCGATTGAGGTTCTGTTGGATGTTGGGAAGGGTGGAAATAAACAAGTATTTAGCAAAAACAAATGTTGTATACCAGTTTCTTGGTATAAAACTTGATGGGAAACTTTTATCCATGTTATTGCCAGGTTAAAATGTTTTTGACAATATTATTATTGTAACGTTTGATAGTATTACTTGAGACGCTGTGAAAGTCATCAAATTGATTCAAATTTTGGCTCCCAATTGCCATGTAAAGAGGTAGTCAAATGTTAGTAATTATTATAATCTATTTAAGTACATATTTAGCCCCTAGTACCATCACTACAAAGTAAACGAAATCGCGCGCCGCGTCTGTCGCTTTCTCTTTTTTAACCATGCAACGGATTTTGATGTAATTTTTTACCTCACTTTAGACGATTTATTAAAAAAATGTACATTATCAAAAGTTGACTCATTTTACTTAAGCAAATTGTATTTTTGAAAAGATAAAAAATATTTAAGTCTGGTGCAAAACTTACCAAATGCGCGTCCCTGGTGGTAAAAGTGACAGGATCAGCTGAATCCACAGCTGTGCAGGCGTAGTCCAGCCTCCCGGTGACAGTGATCAACTTGCTGCCAGTTCGCGCCAGGTCTATGAGGTTTAATCTCAGGGTGTCCGCTGAGAACTCCACCTGGTCAACGAGATATTTTCTTCAATAACTCTAAAATGTTACTTTAAACGTAAGCAAAGATTACAATGCTAGTTTTTGTGAGAAGACTTTCTTTCGAAACAATGAATGTGTCGGGACATTTTATCTTCTTCAAACAACCGATAAATTTAGTGCAGATAGTTGAAATTAAATGGGTTTAAATATATTTATTTCTCATAAAGAATTACATAATTCACTTGGTATGAGAACATTACGAGACGGTATGAGAAATTATTAAGTTTCCCATATCTAAAATTATATACAACAGGCGCATACGGTAAATACTTATAAAGAAATACTTTTAAAGATTAATATGTAGGAAATTTTACCTTCTTCAAGCAGCCGATGAAGTTGGTATGTACTCTAGCCCCAGGTAACGCCCTGGCGTTGAGAGACCCGCCCACGTGCGCCCGCGAACTGGCGAGCATTGTGAATGAGCCGGCCACGTGCGAATGCTCCAGGTAGACATCGTCCACAACTGCAGATACCTGTAGAGTGAGGAAGTTTCAAATCTGGCTTCACCAGAATACATTGCAGCTATCTTTTGTTTTTTCTCTCTTTATTTTGGTACCAAACAGTCATCTATACTATTATTATGAAGAGGTAATTAATGGTTTGTGAGTTTGTGAGTTTGTATATTTGAGGTGGGTAATCTCCGAAAATAGCGAACCGATTTCAAAAATTATTTCACCATTAGAAAGGTACATTATCCAAGATTGCTATAGGCTATATTTTATCTTAAAATTCTCATATTAATATAAAGAGGTAAGCGTTTGTGAATTTGTATGTTTGAGGCGGGTAATCTACGAGACTACTGAACCGATTTCAAAAATTCTTTTTTTCACCATTAGAAAGGTACTCCAAGATTGTTATAGGCTATATTTTATCTCAAAATTCCCATGGGAGCGAAGCCCCGGGCAAATATAATAACTAGCTTTATATCAAAGTCTAATCATTTATTCAGAAATAATTCCTATACGAGCACTTTGTCACGTCATATTCTAAGTTAAATGTGATTTCTCAAATCTGTAATCGTTTAGCAATTCAGAACGAGAAGAAATGTCAAGAGAAATCTTTCAGTTTGTTCCCGTTCCACACATATTTTTATTTTCTAAACCAACAACTAGCTCCAGCAAGTTTCGCACTACAAAATCGTAAGCTTTAAAGAGTTTTGCAATGATTGTTTTGTACGAAAATGATGAACATGAAATATCCGATATTTGGCGATAAGCTCGATGGACAACTACCTACATTAGTAATAATAAAGTATTCGATAATTCCTCCACAAATCATCAACACACGCCACAACACATGCTCAGCCAAATGAGGGACCCGGGTGAAGTTGTAGCAGCACCGTTTGTAAACTTCAGTCATAACACACAAGTTTTTTGATATCGCCCGCGCCGTTCATGTCCGTTCTTCTTTGATATATTGGAGAAACTAGTCGTTTAGTGTTATTATGAGCAGCAATAATATAGGTTCTATGTGTTCCCGCGTATGAATAGAACCACTCCATATCCTCTCGTGGATTTGAACATGGGGACTTAGGTAGCTGAATGGCAACAATAGTTGGCTGTTTTAAAACGGCAGCCAAACGGATCTCTGGCTTTGACGCATACAGCCAAGAATTTACGCTTATGAGGGAGACAGATCATAAGTACTATCTATTGCTTCGTAGATTAAAATGTCTTATTAGACAAATTATCAAAAATTAATATATATATATATATTAATATCCTTTCCTGATCTTTACATATATAATATTTAAGGATCAGGAAAGGAAATATAGTCTTCTACCGCGTCTTTTTGTTCTTGTCTGATAAAATCAAAAACTGCTGTACGATTTATTATACGGTTTTAACCAATAGAAAGTGTGATTCCTGGTGAAGGGTTAGATATATAAAATTATTAAGTATTTACTGTTACTAATATGAGTATGTTCGGAAGAAAATACTCATATTAGTAACGAAATTACTGGAAAGTAATTTCGATTGAAATTCTTACGAATACCTCTATGAATTTATCAATTAAAAACAACATCTTTAATTTCTATTGTGTAAGTTTTGACGTCAATAAGTGATGTATATCATCCTAAATTGAATAAAGAATTTTGAATTTGAATTTGTCACAAACATCTAAAACGTAAAAACAGGGTCTATGATTGTCCCCAAGATAATGAGGCTAATAATTAACCGCCTTCTAATTGGACGAGAATATCATTCATACTGTCCAAACAGAGTTTTTATTGGTGCAAATAAAAAAATATATATGGACCAATGAATATTCATTTCTAAAGAGAATTATGCGCAAAATCTCGTTATGTTTTTACAGCCTTTTGTATCAAACATTATTTTAAATAAGCTTTGAATTATTATCACATGTTGCTACAGGATTCTTTCAGATATCATTTTGTATTTTATTCTATTTAATATTTATAAGAGAGAGATCAAAAGTAACCGAAACTCGTGCGTGTGTAAACAGAATATGATTAGTAGGAAGCGACGGAGATTGCCAGCTCCACAAACCAAATATTGTAGACAGCGATAGAATTAATAGATTAAAATAAAAGTAGATTTTATTTAAAACGCTACGAATATACACATAATGCTTTATCTTGACAGGGATTATATATAGCATATAGTGTGGCGTGTGGTATCGTCATAGAATAGAACCACTCCATATCCTCCCGCGGATGTCGTACGAGGCGACTAAGGGACACAGCCTAGGAAGGTGATAGTCAACAATAGCATTCCCAAGAATGGTTGACGTCAGGCAGGCGGCCGGTTGTAAAACCACAGCCCTAAAAAATTTAAGGATACTCCATATCCTCCCGCGGATGTTGTACGAGGCGACTAAGGGACATACATAGTCTAGGAAGGTGATAGGCTAACAATAGCATTCCCAAGAAGGGTTGATGTCAAGCAGGCGGCCGGTTGTAAAACCACAGCCCTAAAAAATTTAAGGATTTTTTTTTATCCTGACCCCGGGCTTCGCGGCTTCACAACCCCGAATGCAACCGGAAACAAGCAGAGATGAAAGTTAGAGAATCTTTGTCATATACAGATTTTAATTTATAACTACGGAACCCTAAAAAAAGAGGAGCATACACGTATTTCATTTCGCTCCATCTCCGTCCGTTTACAGTCCAATCGTCACGTTATTTTTGTTCATGTTCCCACGCACATTCTGTCCTTTTCATTTGAATTGCTTGCTGTCAGTTAAAATAAAAACTCCAATAACAAAAACAATCCTACATTTATTCTGGAACATGAGAAAATCCATTTTGAATGCTGAAAATCGTGTGGCGTGGACCGAATTTAAATACAAATTGATATTAACTTTTAGAACCTATGTTTAATTTCTTTCAACTTTTCAAGGTCTTGTTTTTTGCAAATATTTTTTCTTTCTTTATTTCCTTTCATATAACACGTACAACTTCAGCCTAAATACGAGTATTTTACCATAAAATGGATGTATAAAAGAATAATCTTTGAATATGAAAAATATTGAACACAAAATGATTTTCAATTGAAGCGGCGCGCGGCTCGGCGCGAGCGCGAATTTGCAATCGAATTGTGAAAGTCATATTAATTTATATTCTAGAGCATTCTATTGTGCTGTGTCCTATTGTAGACTCATTCATAGCTTCCTACGTGAACAGGCCTCAGTTATTATCAGTTTTAATTGCAATTTTCTATTTGGGAAACTTTAATTTGATTGATGAAAGAAATATGGTTCACTTGAGCGAGTTCCTTTTCATTTTTTTTTTTTGTTACAACCTTGGAAGTTAGACCATTCCGGCAGTGATTTATTGCTTTGTAGATATTACCGTAATTTCGAGGAGAATATTTACACAAATGTAATTACCCACTATCTTATAAATCGTTCTAAAATTGTTTTAAATTAACTCGCATCATTTGGAAAGTTTAATGAGTTGTATTCTATAATAACTGTAACTACCTACGTCCAGCTGTGGCCTTCGCGTGGCAGATGTGATAATAACAATGATGATTTGGGATCTTTAGATAAAAATATTTCTTAAATTAATGTTATTTACTACATCCATAGTAATAATATAAACAGAAAAGGTTTATATGTTTGTTTGTTACCAATAAACTCAAGAACTCACTCTACTGGATAAATTTTAATAAAATTTGGCACAGATAGGAGTAACAAAGGCTACATTTTATTAACAGCGCACGAAGTCAGATGCAGAGAACCATTTTGATTTTGAATAAAGTAAATTATGTCTATAGCCATCAAAATTATAAAGTAAAAAGAAATCCAATCGGTAGAAAAAAAAATTGTCGATATACTTACCCTGCAAAAACTCGTATGTGGTGTGATCTGTAACAATGCAAGTATTTTTTATGAAAAAACTATCTTCGGCGAAATCAATTTTAGTGCACACTTTAAATATTTAACAAGGACTAGACATGTTGGTGAGGCATAACGATATCCCTAAGGTCAGAATTAAGACTTTTCCGATTTATGTATAATCTAACAATCTATCGCGACGGTACAAATTTGCTTAGTGTTGTTAGTCCGTCAGTGTTGTTCATTTCATTTGGTTTCATCGACAGAGTAATAGATGAAACTAATTACAAATAACTAGTTTTTCGCCGCGAACTTCGACCTCGCGAACACAATAAATTTTCATGAGTTTTTACAAAATTGCGAATATTTCACAAACGAGTTAACCTATTTTGATGCCGCACGAACTTAAAAATTATATTGACAGATCCTATATAACTTTGAATGTTCATCAAAATCAGACCAATGGTTCGAAAGTTATCGCGTTACATACATACATGCATACATACGTACAAAAAAAATATTTTTGCTCCAAATTGACTTGTAGAAAATTAAAAAGATCTCGTAGTGAAAGAAGTGGGCACTTCTATTAATAGGAAATCTTTAAGTTAATAATAATAATTTGAGGGGTAAAGATAAATATTTAGGAAAAAAACATCTAAAAGAGAAATAAGGAGATTCCTCGAGGCTCACGCTTAGATAAACAATTGTCCTTTCCGTATGTTACGCTATCTCCAAATTATGAAGGTTTATTTATATTTGCTTATTTATTTAATTTTATTAAACATAATATGAATTGCGGATAAAAGCCGTGTGTTTTTATATCAGCCAACAGAATTATAAAAGAAAAATACATGCCTAAAAAACTCCATTTTGTATGTTACACTGGTCTGGGAGCGGAAGAAAAATATAGAATTGTAATAATAACATGTCGCGAGTCTACTGGAAGAAATTTCTATAGAAACCATTAAGAAAGCAAAGTTTTACTTAAACAAGCGTGTTTAAGTAAAACTTTGCGTTTAAGATTATTTAAAGTCTATTGGACTGAATCAAAAATCATTTTTCTCAACTTTTTCTTCCAAACAGGAAAAATGAAAAACGGAAATTACATAATATCCAATCGCTCACTTTGAATTTGGAATGAATTGACTGACGACCTCGGTGGCGCAGTGGTAAGGTTCTTGCCACTGAACCGAGAGGTCCCGGGTTCGATTCCCGGTCGGGTCATGATGGAAAATGGTCTTTTTCTGATTGGCCCGTGTCTTGGATGTTTATCTATATTTGTTATATAGTATCGTTGAGTTAGTATCCCATAACACAAGTCTTGAACTTGGGGCTAGCTCAATCTGTGTGATTTGTCCTAGTAAAAAAAAATATTGACTCCGATTTCTGTTTAGTCCCTAAAAATCAACCTTGGAACCCCACGACAGTGTGTAAACCAGTAAACGTTCTCTGAAACGCTGATGACTTTCAGTTCTGACCATGGAATGGAACTAATTACCTTAGGTGTACCTGGCGTCAGGTGTACCTGGCGTCCGACTCTCATGCAATCGAAGTTTACCTCGTAAATTTTCTCCATTTTTTTTTAGAAGATTTTAAGCAAATTTATAAACAAAAAAGTTCGATCGATCGATGGTGTTGAAAATGGTCAAAACTTCGATTTAAAGAATCGGGCTCCCGGGTTTGATATTTTTTTATGAAAATATGAAACAAAAAAAAAAACTATTTTTTGCAGACATGAGATTAAATTTCTTTTATTCCGAAACACATTTCGAATTCATTAGTTGTTTTTATAATTTCAGAGTTTATGTTTTATAATCTTCAGACATTATAGTATTCACACTAATATAATAAATGTAAAGAATGAAAGTTTGTGAGTATGTTTGTTACTTTTTCACCTTCATATGGCTGAGCCGATTTTTATGATTCGGTATTAAGATATTGATACCTTAGATTTAACACATGGTTATCCTGGCATGGTACTTATCCTGTAAATATGCGGTTTCCGTAGGATTCGGTAAACAAGTCTGACGGTCAATGGCGCTACTCTGCATAAAAGCACTATTTTTTAATAATCACGCGGGAAAAACACTTCTTTATAAGTATAATAGCATGATCCTGTGCGACCTGGCAACACTAGTTCTCGTATAAAAAGACAACATGACATATCTACAGATTATATATATTTATTCACATTTCTGTGGCTCAGACCATTAGCTGTATTGATTGTGGTTCCGCGTATTACCCTAATGGAGCTGCAGGTTTGCCAACTGTGTATGTGGAACTTTTTTAACTCCCTTCGTGAATGAGGAATGTTATAAGATTCAGGTGCATCGTGATTCTTAAATTAATGCACAGCAACTAGCTGTTTATAATAAATAGTCCAGTCAAGTCGACACGAAGAAGTACGGCTCACTCTAAGGGTAGGTTGCACCAGTCAACTTTGACATCAACTGTTACTAACTATAACTTTACGTTTTTCTGCGCAGGTTAAATTGGGTCCTTGCTTGTAGGTCCAATGGAGACAAATACAGAAATGAGTAAAACCACAGATAGATCTGTGAGCGAAAGAGTTGTCCGTACTTGGAATTGAATCTAGAACCTCTAGATAGTGAACAGACGTTGTGACCACTCTACATTCATTTTTAATAAAATAATACAATTTTCATAACACACAAAAAAATTTTAAAAAAATCTATAGTAATTAATTTTTTGACCCATAAGATAAACGCTTCGAAATAAATTTAAAAAATTTACAATTTTACGATTCAAAACGTAATCAGCTCATACCTAAGGCGGCGATTCTCGTGCAGTACGACATAATCTCGAATACGATAAAATATCGCATAAGCAATATCGAACAAAAATATCACTGAAATCTCTATTGGTCGTAAAAGTGCTGGCCTTAATCCCAACGTACTTCCTGAACCCTCCTGTGGACGGTGAGCTTGTGCCACTGATGGTCATCAAAGCGAGTCTTCACAGGCTTGATATGGATCTCTTGCTTCCCGTTCCCGAGCCCCATGGTCAGTGAGACTCCTCCGTCCCTCACAGCCAGGTTCAGGTAGTCAGATTCGTGACCTGGAGCAAAATAATAAATTAGTAATATATATAACTCTGGCGGCAGAATGGCGGGCAAAAATATGGTACACTAGCTTTTGACCGCAGCTTCGTCTTCCTGAATTTATCTGCGAAAGCGGAACGGACGATTTTCATACAAATTTTACACCCCCATTATGGCCATTTGGGGATTGATTTTTGAAAAAAAAATTAGTCTATGTTTGAACGTGGGTCTTTAACTACATGTATACCAAATTTCATCAAAATTGCTTGTTTAGCTGTAAAAGCGGAACAGACAGACAGGCTTTCGCGCATTTAAAATATTAGTATGGATATAACGCTCTTGAAATACATATGAGAAAAATGCATAACTCAAATTAATGTAACATTTGTATTTAATGACATGCTATGATGGTTAAAAAATCAATAAAGTACCTATATCAATTAACTTTATATGAATTTATTTATATCCTCGTGTTATCGTTTATACTCATTCATTCACCTGATGAATGATAGCCTAGCTTTGATCTAATATATCGTATTGATTTGTTACGAGAACATGAGAAAATCATTAATCTCTGTGTGTGTAATGTATTATCATTAATTCAGCTTAGCCTATTTCAAATCAAACTAATGTCAGTTTCCTTTGAAGTAGGCAACGTTTCTTATAATGTTTCTAAGGATTTTGGTCGCTAAAATTATTGAGAGAAATTCCATCAGTTCACGAGAGAACTCAAGATTCCAACTATGACGAATCTCTATTGTATCAGATATGGATTTACTCCCAATTTACGATCAAAATATTCTGTAATGAGCCGAAACTTTACATTAGACAAAAAAGTAAGCACTCAAATCGTGGCTATAAACACTGCTGTTCACGAGTTGATGCATCAGCTATATCAAAGTCCGACCACATAAAAGGGAACTTTTCAACAGACAAAAAAAGTGTACACTCAAAATAATACATACCAGTGTAAAACAGCAATCCATTAGGCTGTCTCGTCTTGAAGTATAAGGAGATTGCGTCCTGCGTGCTTACTATAGGCTCCCCCCCTGTCTGCGTCAGGTCGTACGACAGGAATTCTGCGCCTCGAAATGTCGCCTCCGATGGGGCTTTGTCTGTAACAAGAGAAAAATAAATGTCATATCAGTAGCCTTTAGGCGATTTTTCATAACAGAAATAACAAAAAAAATATTGTTTTATACGATACTTGATTTTGTCTTATTTTTAGCAAAATGTAATTTGTAAATTATTTTTATAGTTGACGATTTCAAAACAATTATTTGTATTTATGTTATTTAAAAGCTAATAAAAATTTATCTATACAATGAAAATATGTTGGCTCTTAAAACACAATAAAAAATAATTACGTCTTAATAGTTTTCAAATTTATTTTAACATTACATAGACATAAAAACAATGGTCATTGCGACAAGTTAAATCATAATTTATGTTATATTTCAAGCCCAAACTCTAAACACTAACTTTACAAATGCAATGTCATCCAAAACATGACATGAACTTTGAATTCTAGTCTAGACGGTGGCGTATAAAGATTTATTTTATGAATTATTATTATTCTCACTCTATAAAATTTACTTTCAAAACTTTATTTTACTGCCCCAAAGTTTTCGTACTTTTCCATTTGTTAATTAATACAGTTTGTTGTACTATTCTAGATCTGTATCTTGATCTGCCGGCTGTACACTATCGCGGAAAAGTCACACAAATTTTGCGGGTTTCGGCGTATATCGCTGGTTTTTCATTGTGGTAAATAAAATCACTCATAATAAACTACGCAACGTGCAATAATCATGCATTCGCATCGATATCAGGTATTCGAGTATCAGTATAGTGGTTATTAGTTCGATTAAAGGAAACAACAATTTTTGAGTAGAAATATTTCGGTGTGTGGTTCATTTACTCAACTAGAAGCCTTCAGTCGACTGAGTCAGTTTTATAGATTCACAATTACTTTAGGTGGCAATGTATGTACAATGTGAAAACAAAATATAACCCATCAAAAATAAAATTGTAATACAATTTTGTACAGATTGTGAATAATAACGCTTGCTAGCTCGGTGAATATCTTCAGTGGTCTAGATCAAAGTTTTTTATTTAAGTTGGAAGTTTTAAAATCAAAAACGCTGATACAGTACAATAGTACTAATAAGTTAATAAACTTATCTTCATTCTTAAGACGTATTTTACAATGTGATCTTTCATATTGTAAACAATAAAGATAAGTTTACAAGGATAGCTTCTCAAAATATATGTTCAATCGGTAACTTTGCAATTTGATAAGATTTTCCAAAAAACCTTAATCAATGAAAATTTATAAGTATTTATTGATATCCTCGTATTATTGATTATACTTATTCATTCACCTAATTAATGACCTAACTTTGATCTGATATATTGTATTGATTTGTTACGAAAACGTATGACAAAATCATTAATTATATTCTCACACAAGACGTTATTCTTGATATATCAAGAATCACAATTGCGATCATTTTGTTTCATATGCGTAATTTTTATCTAATACTAGCTTTTGCTCGCGGCTTCGCCTGCGTTAATTTTCAGGGATGAAAGGTACCCTATGTCCTTTTCCATACTTTAAACTACATGCATTTAAAATATCGCATTCTAATAATTCATAATTTCGAGAATATCGAGCTTTAGTAGATAGAGCGTGAAGAGGCAACAAACAAACTATTTATTTTGCATTTGCAAACCCATTTTAACATCAAAATTATACTATATGAAATTATACTTATATTTGTCTCAAAAAGCAACAAAGAACTTGCTGCTAAATATTGATAAATTATATTGTAAAACTCTGTCTGTTTCTCGCTGTATGTTGCAGTAGCAACAATCCAATTGCTTTTAATTGGAGTCAAATCGATAAACCGTTAATCGTCGGTTTAGACGTCTCGACGTTGTACAGTCGAATGCACATAAACCTATCCAATTTTAATGTATATTAGTAGTGTAACATACATTAAAATAAAACCTCCTCCTTTTTTGAAGTCAGTTAAAAATTACTAGTACCATATAGTAGTACCTAACTATATAAGATTGTTCACTGCAATTTGAAGAACTAGGCACACTGTTTTACAGTACACAAGACAGAAAGGAAAAACACGTTATTTTATCAAACCTTTGACAAAATAGACTCGCTCAAAAACAATATTAAAACCTAGTTGTTCGCCATAACTTCCCCAATTTGTTTTATTCAAAGAGCTTTAGTTTTAATAACTTTCTTTGAAAACTCGACTTCTGTCAATACAAGAATCGGAGATTGTTTGCGACCATAAATAGATTTACGCCCAGAATTTGCCCAGTTTCTTCCCTAAAAATCGGGCGTAGACCCAACCGAGAGATGGGTTTGCGCTGGTCTATTTGGAAAGGAACTGGACGTAAACCCACTGTTGAAGACTAAAGTTAAAGTCGCTTTGTACTTATTGAAGTCGAATAATCGGATTGTGACAACAAAAGTACTTTCTAAATAAAAATAATTTTCAGAAATATTCTTTTTTAAGAAGCTAGTAAATTGAAAATTCAAAACTTAGGAGTTGTGTTTGTGGTCCAATAACAGTGGTCAAGCAATTTTGGGATGCTAAGTCATATGATGGGTAACCAAATATTTTGTTACGTCGAACTTGAAAAGTGGAGTCGTCGCCGTCGAGCCAAACATTTACTGGATGGATACCGTTGAATTTAAATAAGTTCAAATTCAAATTCAAAATTCTTTATTCAATTTAGGATGATATACATCAATTATTGACGTCAAAAAATTACTTAAACTAAGTCTACTGCCGGCTTCCAAAGCGCAGGTGAAGAAGAAGCGGCGCAACAAACTTCACCCGAGCCTTTTCTCCAAGGATGTCAATTAACAAATATAGGTCTTATACATATATTAAAAATTAGGACGAATTTGCATCATTATTAAAAAATATCAAAATTTGAACGAATAAATAAAATAAAAGTTGTATTTCCAATAAAATTATTGAAAATTATCACACAAAAAAATATATAAATAAAAAGCGAAATGTACTTTTGTATACAATCATGTTTCGTACGTAATAATGTCATAAATCAATTACATATGTTATGAGGATACTGCACCATGCTTGGGCCAAACATTATTGTCGTTCACATAATCGTCAGACTTGTAATATGCCGTTTTACAAAGTACTTCTTTTATATAATTTCTAAATTTTTAGTAGATGGGTAGGGCAGGCTTCCCTAAGGTTGTCTTCAAAAATGGCGTGCATTCATTCAGGGCCGGCAACGCTCGTGTGACACCCCTGTTGTTGCAGACTCCATAGGCTGCGGTGACCACTTTCTATCAGGTGTCCGCATATCTGTTTACTTGCTTAGTAGTATAAAAATAATAATGTAAACTGGAATATATTACTCATCTCCCGTATCAAAATCAGGCGTATCTTATTGCAGTATTTGTAATACGCATGTCTGTATACACGCTCAAATTACTACTATAATTCATAGTCATTAAATCTTTCATATATTATGTCACGATTAAAGAAAGAGTACTTACCGACACTGAAGTGTTTTGGCACTAGAACTTGGCGAAGCGTGAGTTGCGCCAAGTCTATGCACTTTTAATCGCCTGCACCTGGCTTGGAATTGATTAATAGACCCGACTTGGCGCAGTTTTTCTTTACAAAAACTTTGCTAAGCACCTCAGTTCCTTAATTAATTTTCTTGGTAGAGATTAAAATTGTAAGGGAATTATTTAGTTTTTTTTTTTCTATACTATACTTAGACAAATTAGTAATAAAGACGGTAATAGTTTAAGTTCTGTCAGAAGCTTTTAGACGACCAGAGTTTATAATGACACAATGGATAATAAATATTGTGTAGTGAAAAGAAAAAAAAAGTTTATACATTTCATATCATATTTGACGACCTCGGTGGCGCAGTGGTAAAGTGCTTGCCTCTGAACCGAGAGGTCCCGGGTTCGGTCCACGGCTGGGTCATGATGAAAAATGATCTTTTCTGATTGGCCCGGGTCTTGGATGTTTATCTTTATATGTATTTGTTATAATATATAGTATCGTTGAGTTAGTATCCCATAACACAAGCCTCGAACTTACTTTGGGGCTAGCTCAATCTATGTGATTTGTCAGAATATATTTTTTTATTAGTTAAAACTACTCAACGAATTTACTTGAAATTTGTCGCTACTTTTCAAGACAATACTTTACAAGAATAAAATTCTATTCACGCGGATAATTCACGCGGCCAAAATCTCCGACAAATTCCAGGTATATTCCTATAATTTTTGAAAATACATCAAATCTAATTGGTCCGAAATGAGAAACTGTATCTTATGTTAAGTTTCTCTTTACAACTTGTTAAATGAATAGTAAAATTCGCGTGTCACTTACATAAACTTATAATGCCAAAGTCTGTATATCCGCCATCTTTGTATCTTCGGAAACTTCCTTTATTTCCTTTATATACTCTCGAACTTTGTGGGCAGATTAGAGAAAATCTCCTTTGGACCTTGTCCTGGAGATTATGAGAGTGACACGTTTATAAGCTAAAACTGTTCCCCTGAGTCTTATTTCTGTAGAAATGTGTCTTCTTTAAATAAAGCCACACCCAGTGCTGTAAGTGAATAAAACAATCTAGTGAGTTATTCAGATTTTATTCAAGCCGCCTAGGTACCGACATCAAGCGGCTTGTAGTCGCAACTAAAGTCAACTAGACTACAGGTTAGATACTATGAAAATTACTATACATAAGTCAGATTGGTATACAAACTCATGAGTAGTATACGAACCTGGGACCTACCACAGGCGTGAGTTATGCCACTGGAACACCACCGCTTCAAATTTCCTTTATAAATGGCATTAAACATTTTTGAATTCATTATTAAACAAGCTGACATCAAGTTGGTGAAAATATTTTTGCAGCATTTAACCATATGTGTGCTTGTTGCACAAATTTTAATAAGAAGAAATTATTCCCGAAATTGTGATTTTAATTTCTCACTAAACGCACTTCTATATTCCTTTATCGGTAGAACAAATACGAGTAACTAAAAGGCGTTTCGTTCGACGCAAATATAAATATATTGAAATTCTGCACACGACAGTAACACGGGTACAAAGTGTACCTACAGTGTATGGGGTATATACTTGTATAAACGATTGGCAAAGGAGGTTAAAATTCAACGGAGTTTACGGTATGGGTAGCATAAAAAAGGTTATAAAAAACCTTACTTTATTCTAACCTTTGAAATGACATTGCGGCATTGGTTTCTTACGTCTTTGACATGTGATAAAATCTAAGCTATTTTATTTATTATCTACAAATACTAGTAAGGCCACAGATGTAAGAATGTAAGGTCTCATATCTGTGGGTGACGCATAGAATAAAGCACCATTGGAGTTATACACGAAAATCATCCTCTCGAATCACTCTATTTAAAAAATCGGCAAAACAATTCATTGCGTGTATGCTTCGATTTTTAAAACTACGCAAGAAGCGACAACGCGATAAGTGACTTTTTTTAACACGCTTTTATTAAGTCGATGTATGTATGAGAGAAACTATGTAATGGAATCTAAGTTAACTGATTTAACCATCTTCCAAGGATCGTAGCGTCATAAAAATTGTCAGCTGTATGTAGTTCTGATCACAATACATCGAACTGATCTGATGATGGAGCCGGAAGATATGAATGATGGAACATCGTATCATAGCTGTGTTTGGACTTGTTAGGAAAGATGTTGTAATTTTTTGCTTTTACACTTATAAAAAGCGTGTTTTTCAAGTTTTTTTTTTAACTATTAATTTATTTATAGTGTTTCTGTGTCAACCTCCACTTCATTCAATGCTCGCAGCCTTTTCCCCAGTCAAATCCGATATCTGGTTATTTGGACAGCATTATCGTGTACAAATTTTTCCAGTCCGTTGTGTCAATTGAATATATCGCTTTATTATTTATCGTTTCAAATAGGTTTTCATATAATCGGACGTTCGGAAATCCATCCTTACATTTATTTTGAATTACGAGGATAATCTTCTACGTAAAACCGAAATATTTCGGATATTCTTTTTTTAAAAATTCTTATTTATATATACCTACATAACAGTGTTTACTCGTAAATATAAAACTTACACATATGGAAAATAATTGCATAGGCCCCACATATTTCTAGAGACATTTCATTTTAAAT
Source organism: Plodia interpunctella (assembly GCF_027563975.2). Lineage (NCBI taxonomy): Eukaryota > Metazoa > Arthropoda > Insecta > Lepidoptera > Pyralidae > Plodia > Plodia interpunctella. The sequence continues at coordinate 1,090,984 of NC_071310.1, forward strand.
AGACCCGCGAAAGAAAATTGGGACAATACGAGGCATTAGAGTGTACAATAAACACTGATTTGTGATCTTCAAGTGTCTGAATTATACTTCTATTTCGACGAATAAGAATTGTAATTATGAAGTCATGGGAATCGAGTGTGTCATGCTCACTCAAATGGTCAATCTGGTGGTGGCGTCGTGGGCCGGGTCGTGAGGTTCCCTCTATTATGGTTGAGCTACGCGATGGCTGTCCCATGCGTCAACTCGTGAACGGGTGCTGCCAGAGGGAACTGGTCATCTCGTTTCTCATATATTTTCATTAAGTTAATTGATATTTGTTAACATTACATTATGTACTTTTATATATTATTAGAAAGAAAAAAACATTGTAAGAAACAATAAGGGTAAGCCGATCATGATAGGGATACAAGGCAACACTGTTCAAATGAGTTTCTTTCGGCATTTCTTCTTAGCAGTGGTCGTTCTGAAATGCCAGTAGTTTGTAGCTTGTGAGAAATAACTATAAATATAAAGATTGACGAGAAAAAGTGCCTGTGAAGGTCTAATTTCTGAATAAATGATTTGAATTTTAATTTGAATAGATAAATATATGATATGATAAACCTTAAACGAGTCTGAAACGGTTCTCCGACAATTGCTTCGTCTACGAACGTTTCGTCGACAGAATGTTTCGACATCGGGCGTTTGAGCGACAGAACGCTTCATCTACGAACGATTCGCCGACAGAATGTCTCGTCTATTCTGTCGGCGAATCGTTCGTAGACGAAGCAATTGTCGGAGAACCGTTTCAGAATCCTTTTTATCTATATATACATAATGATACAACTGTAAGTAGTCTACGTTTAAACATAGGAGATATTATAGAAAAATAATGGTGGCGATCTTTATGGGACTGATAGAAGCCAAAACCTTTTATTTTTTAAAATTTTTGTCTGTCTGTCTGTATGTTTGTTCGTGCATCACGCAAAATCTACTGGAATTGCATGCGGTCTTCACTTTTGCAAAAAAAAAAAAAATACTAAAAACCTTATTTTACTATATTAAAAACTCATTTAACTTTCTACGATTAATAATGAAATCACGCGACCTAAGTATCGCTGGCGAAATTAACAATCGCCTAATTTGCTGGGATAATTTAATGAAATCCCGAATATTAGATGAAGATAAAGTGCCTTTTAATATTTTTAGGATAAGATTGGATTGAGAGAAGATCATATAAAACTACTTATTTTTATTGTGTAATATATATTACATTATATATTACACAGATTTCAAAATATACCCAACTAGCCGCCCGTCCCGGCTTCGCTCGGATTAAAACATAATAAATTATACACCTTAACCTCCCTCAGGAATCATGCTATCTATTGGTGAAAATCGCATGAAAATCCGTGCAATAGTTTTTGTATATATCGCGAACAGACTGATGCGGCAGATGACTTTGTTTTATAATATTTAAGGATATATTATACTGTTATATAGGTGAAGGTATTAGAAATATGTGTATTTGTTTTAACGCGATAGTATTTTCACCTCTTTATCTATTACTCGTTTCATCGAAATCAGTCCACCGGTTTAGCCGTGAAAGCGGGACTGAAAGACAAACGGACATTTATACTATTAGGCTATTATTGTTAAATTTTTCTCTCGTTCTGTCTGATAACATAGGTGTTGAACTGAATTTCAGGAGCATTTTGAACTCCGCCGCGGTCTCTCGTTAGTGTTTATTAAATTGTACCCTACAATTTACAATGTTAATTTATAAATGTTTAATTTTAAAAAATGATTCTTTATTCAAAAAAAATGTCGGACACTAATTAATTGCTGCACGCCGCGTTCAAACGTCCGTAAAATTCACGCAGGTACTTCGTGGAGAGACAAAACTGTTAAGTATGATATTAAGACGAAGTTTTAATATCATATTTAACAACTAGCTTTAACTAGATATACTTTCGAATAAATAAATAAATAAATATAAATATATTAGGACAAATCACACAGATTGAGCTAGCCCCAAAGTAAATTCTAGACTTGTGTTAGGGGGATACTAACTCAACGATACTATATTTTAAAACAACCACATATATAGATATACATCCAAGACCAGGGCAAATCAGAAAAAGATAATTTTCCATCATGACCCGACCGGGGATCGAACCCGAGACCTCTCGGTTCAGTGGCAAGAACTTTACCACTGCGCCACCGAGGTCGCCAATAAGCCAAAGCGGTCACTCACTATAGCCGAAAACTGACACAAGGCCTTACGTCTCCGCAATATTGAAGGCCGAGCTTTGTAAGCATAATAAATAGATATGTTAACGCGACACACATGATAAAGACCCTCATTTTGTGTCAGCAATCTATAATATTGGACCTTTAGCAAATTTAGCACGATCACGAGGAAACCTGCACACTTGTTGACAATTTAAGTTCACTAATATTTGCGATTACTTTGCCAGTAGACGCAGTAGATAGTCATGTCAGATACCTTAAGGCGACTTGAATGAAATCTGATACCAGTGTTAGTAATTTACACACTCGAAAAGAAAGTTCACCGAGCGGACAACAAACGAAAATTGTTTCTAAAACGACGCGGATGTCACATTTTGCGTCAGATCCGTTTAATTGCACCGTCAAATTTGATGTTGATTTTAACCGATGTCGTATGGACAAAATGGCGTACTTTTGTAGCGAAGTTGACGGCTTAACCCTAAAGCTTGTAAAAATATGTAGATCTATATATCGTCTCTAGAAAATACTACAAGAACTGCCTCAATAATAGACATTAGAGCAGGAATCCTTTACAAGCATTATCCATCAGGAGACATCGCTCAATATTTGATGTGTTTACTTTACGAATGCAACCAACTTTTGAACAATTGTCGAAAAAGGTATTTTGTTTCATTCTTAGTTTATAATCGCACAATATTATTGTACAAATAGTATAGTAGTTATAAAAATATATATATTTTATATATTCTACGTACAAACATGCTTACTTACAGTTTTATTATATGTATATAGATTGAGTAGACAGTAATTCAGTATTCGTCAATTAATCGCGCGAAGTATTTTTTAGCATTCTTAATAATAATAAATAAAACAATTTATGGCAAATTAAACTTACAACGAAATATAAAATTATTTTTAGCGTATTTCGTCCTTAGATCAATGTCGCTCAACGCGTAACGGTTACGTCATAATGTATTATAAATATTGCATTGCATAATAAAAAGCAAAAGCGAAATAAAAACATACAAGCATATTGTAAAAGAAAAAGACAATGAAAGGAAAATACTACAAACTAGAGACGGACTAACAAACTCTCAATTCCACAAATAAGCCCATCATACAGCTAAATATATCCTCCGAGTTTCACAACTCCTGGCTCTGTCTACCCGCAAGAGATAAAGACGTAATACTGTAGCATATCTGTGAGTTCAAATTAACATTGAAATCTACAGCACTCATCGATGGATATCATACGACGTGATCGATTATGAACATGATTATAATTTACGGTTGTGATACATAGGGAAGCCATATTGGTTTCGAGACGGCGTGTGGAATGGGAACTGTAATCGTAGAATAAGCAATAGTTATAATACAGAAGGTTTGTAATCACTAAATAGTGTAAAAAAACAAAGTCGTTTCCCGCTTTCTTCCTGTCCATATGTATGCTTAGATCTTTAAAACTACGCAACCGATTTTGATGCGGTTTGTTTAATAGATAGAAAAAGATTTAGATGTAGGTATAATTTATTCTATTATGCCAGGACGGGCCACTAGTATCATACCAAATTAAAACTTGAGGCAGGCCATAAGCTTCCATATTCAGTTGGAATCATTGTATGTAAGAAGAATTGGTAACTAATTAATATTGCCAAGAAAGTCGTTGCATATTTAATTGCATATTCCATTCCAGATAACTTCTACTACGACTAGAGTCGTGAGGAAGACAACTCGAAAAAGTATAAGAAATAGAATATGGCCTAAACGATAAGTTTTATATCGAGAATTTTCCACAACAGCGAAGCCACGGGTTGCAGTCGGTTAAAGTAGGCGAAGGCAACAAATTGAAAAAAATAATTAGTTACTCGACTGGTAGATACTGAGACGCGTCCGCCAGTAAATACATTTTTTGAACGTTTAATTTTTTTGTCTACATATTCCCGTCAAATTCAAATCATTTATTTAGAAATTCGACTTTCACAGGCACTTTTTCTCGTCAATTTTTATATTTATAGTTATTTCTCACAAGCTACAAACTACTGGCATTTCGGAACGACCACTGCTAAGAAGAAATGCCGGAAGAAACTCATTTGAACAGTGTTGGTCCATATCCCTGTCGTTTTGATATCTATATTTATAACAATCATAAATATCTTTTTCATCTATCTTTTTAGAATCTGTCCTTTTGGTAATATGTCTTTATGAGAGTTAAGGTCAAATTACCCCCATGGGGCTCAACGGCTTATTGTACCTAAGTTGCGTGTCGTCTCCCAGAGTAAATTTCGGCCGCACCGGCACTGTATGCAAATTCTTTAAGACTTCATTCTGAGGCGACTTTGTAAAGCTAATTTCTCTTCGCTTGTTAGCTTTTCCGCCTCGTACTTTGCGTTTTCCTTGAGATTATGGAAAAATATCACCGTGCAAGGGTTCCCACTTGGTTAGAACATTTTTTATTTATTTATTCATACAAGAATATTTGATTCTCATATTGAAAATGATAAATAATTTAGTGAAGTCTATTGAGTCGTTGAATCTAAATCTAAATAATGAATAGCAGAAAGACCACAAATAAGAAGAAAAGACGACATCGGAAAGATATCGGGCTACTGGATCTAAACAGCCGAGAATAAATTTTAAAAAAATCGGAGGCCAACACTAATTATTTGGTTGAACAACGCTGAAACGATCGAACGAATTTGAATTGAAGCCTTCAACGCTGCACGTCAATAAATTTTGACAATCACTTTAACCTGTACCACCGATAAGACAAAATGGCATACTTTGCGTTGTTGGGCTCAGGTTAAAATTAACGTTAAAATTAACTGGTGGAACTGTACTTAAGCCTAACCATTATTCATGGCAATACAAAACGAGCGCTAATCCTTTTATCGTGATTGAGTATTGACTTAGTCTGACATTTAGCGCCCGCATACTCAACCAACCGTAAACCAGTAAATATTACAAGCTTTTGTCCACGGCTTCGCCCACGTTATTTTCATACGAAAATTGTTTGTGACGAAAGTAATTTTAAAGATGTGTTGCAGCCTCGTACCTGACAACAGCCTCAGGAAATGCTATTTAGTTTTATCTTTTAATTCATAATTCATAATTAATAATGTTTATTTTTGTCAGACATGGGTATACATACAATATGTCTTATATTGGAATACATTGCGCGCCGTGCTGCGCCGTCAGCCATACAAAATTGGTCTTACTTATACAATGTAATGGTTGCAAATTCAAATTATACTGGTATCATAGCCACTTTTATGATTATTTTTCTATTTATATTAAATTGTCAGACATGTACTCGTCCACAGAATAATAAGTTTTGTCAATTAAGAATAGAAACAGTAATCTTTTAAAAGATTTTATTTCTCTGCAAGTCCTAATTGAATCGGTAGTTTATTAACAAGTTTTGGCGCCATTGCTTAAATACTTTTGTGCGTGCATAAAGGTGGTTTTAGTTGCAGTAAGATGAAGTTTGTCTGAGCGACGTTAACTTTCTACTCGTATAAATAAATTCAAATTGGAATAGATTTAAATATAAAGATCTTTTGTCCTCAGCCATAAAATAACCATACGCGCGGGTCCAATGTTGATTACCGGGGAAAAGGCTTATGAAGCACGGATGAGCTAAAATAACACATTTTTTTCACCCATCCAGTGACTGACCATTGCAAAAGTGGCGTAACTTCGCAAGCTACTCTCTCTAATCTGAGCGTTTTCCCGGATGCCTTCGCAGCCGTTGAACGCCGGCGTCGTCGTCGGAGCCCAGGGTCCACTACAGTATTTCTTACTATCTGTTGTCATTTTATTACTTTTCATATTTATTATTGAACTTATTTTATAAAATACGATATTAGTGGTTATATTGATTTATTTTAAAAGAAACGTTGCACATGGCTCTCCCCACTACGCTCTCCCCACTACCCCTATTTGCCTATGACGAAGTTACTTGGAGGGAGGAGAGTGCGATGCGGCAGCATTCCGTTGTTGTATCTAGTAACGAACAGTCGTGTTCAAAAGGATATTGATTGATTGATATTGATGAAAATTATGTTGATTTGATAATGTGTTAATCTATGGAAATATATAACTTGTTTATCAAAAAGTGAAGTTTCGACAAAATTCGACAACATATCCGACTAATATTACAAATGTGATAGTTCAAATATGAATATGGGGATATTTGTAACTCAATTGAGTATGCAATATCTACAAGACATCGATGAAATTTGGTACATGGTTAGAATATTATATAGACCTTAATATACCAATGTTTCCATGGGATTGAAGGCATGGAGCGCAGCTACTATTTATTAAAATGGTCTACCTACGTTACTCATTTGTTGAGAAAACATTCAGGGTTTAGTTAACCCTGGAGTCCAAGGTCATGAGAGGGCTAGCATCTACCTAATGTGTAATATAGGAGGGTCAAGGTCATGAGTAGCTGTTTTGTTGAAACTGAACACGCAGTGTCAAAGTACCTACTCATGTGATAAATTGTTTGATACAACATTTTGTATTTTTCCCTAGCTAATGCAAGTTATAGGCCCTCATTAATTTTCCAGAATGAAAAGTACCCTATGTCCTTCTCCATACTTCAATCTACTTGTATGCAAAATTTCAAGAAGATTGGTTAAGTAGATAGGGCGTGAAGAGGTAACAAACAAACATAAGTTTGTTTCTTACCTCTACTTCTTTCTTTGGCATTTATAATATTAGTTAGGATAAACTATCTATAAATAAACTATAAATAAATAAGTAAGAATTAGATAAGTGCACAAAAATGTGACTATTCATATTTTCTTTATACGTCGAAAGTGGCATATGAAGTAGGCACTTTCCATTATAATTAATACTCAGGTAACTTCTTGAGAAAGTCTGAGTGGTTTAGAGCTTAAAAGGTTATTTTTAATTTGCAAACAAGAACACTCACACACTTTGCAACGCCTAAGAGCCGAAAAGTGTGTATGAACAAACCTTGAAATCATTATGGAATCAAATCTTCTAACTGAGAAGTCTACTAAAACTTTCAAAAATCGCTCCTATACAGGAAATCAATATAAAAATGTTTTTTGAAAATTAAATATCAATAAAAGTAAAAGTATAGAAAACTTGAATTTTATTTTTATTGCGTTTAGAACAGGGTGATCTGTCCTATAACCCGCAATACAATAAAAATATTTAAATCATATTTAAAAATAATGTTTTTAAATCCATTTAAAGCTGTCCAACGGCACATCACTAAAATCAGCCCGAAAGGAGATCGCGTCAGCTCGCATCGGTGCAAACCGGTTCAAACCGGAATAGCGGTAACAATCTGCATGTTAATGCCTCTAAGGGACCATAAACTGGAGTTATTGCTTTCTGCTATACACTTCGATTGTTATTTGAATAGGCCTGGGAAATTATATTGTTAATTAATGCAGGGCCTAAGGGTAGTTGTTGATATTTTCGTTGTGATGGTGCTTCGAGTGGGGAACTATGGAACTATTGTCGATGAGATAGATGGGTTGGGAGTTTTAGTAATATACGGTGGCTATCATAACATACCATAGAGTTCATACAGAGTGTTCCTATCCAATTTAATCTTAGAATTTAATCCATACCACTCGATATGAGCTTTTTTTAACATATCCCATTGATTATTACAGATATATTAGTGATTTACGCACTTCAATAATCATAATCACTTGATTATAGAGATTCCTTTTATTAATATAAGGAGAATGAGGAATGGGTCGTTGCAAAACCTTGTTAGATTATGTCGTAGTCCAATCTAATAGTCATTAGTCAATCAGTGTAGTCACACTACAATCTAGTTTTCTAAAAACATTTAATTTTTCAGAAATCATAATAAAACTTACAAATATTCCAAAAATTTTGGTACATTAAAAAAAAATTTTGGTACAAGAAAATAAAATTAAAATACATACAATATTTATCTTCTATACTTATTGTTATGTAAACAATTTTGAGTATGATTGATTATATATGTTATTGTAAAAGCACGAACTACAGTAAATCCTAAGATATTCCTGTAAAACCTAAGATTTACCAACTCTTAATGGTAAAAGTCCGAACAATTTTGCGGTTCGAACTTTTACCACCATTCACTTGGTAAATCTTAAGATTTACATCAAAGGCACGGTAAATGTTGAGAAAATAATTTTATTTTTATTATTTTTTACTCATTGTTTTATTCCCAAAACCAACATTTACCAGCTGTCAGAAGCAAAACCTAGCATTTACTAAATTCTAATGGCAAAAGCCCGAAAAAATCGTTAATTATTTATAAATCCTTATATTTACCAATCCATCCCGGTATATACTGGCTTTTACAGTAACATATATACACTAATTTTTATATTAGGACAAATCACACAGATTGTGCTAGCCCCAAAGTAAGTTCGAGACTTGTGTTATGGGATAGTAACTCAACGATACCATATTTTATAACAAATACTTAGATAAAAATCCAAGACGCGGGCCAATCAGAAAAAGATCATTTTCCATCATGACCCGACCGAGAATCGAACCAGGGAGCTCTCGGTTCAGAGGCAAGCACTTTACCACTGCGCCACCGAGGTCGTCTACTACATAACTGGCTAAGACGCCTGGCAAAACGTTTACCACCAACTGTTAAAATTCGTGCACCAATGTGTCACACTTTTTCAGTCAATATCAGCGATCTAGTAGTAATTAGTGCTTCCATTGTCTACGTTTATTACATAATATGCCGTAATTATTCGCTTGCCGTATAATCAACTTTATATAATTTATTAGCTATTAAAATTGATTTTAAAATTCACTGACGTCGATTTTATTTCGATCAGTCAATGTGTAACTGGATTTTAATATAGAGTTTTTTTTTTTATCTTATAAAAAAATATTCAACGGAAATGAAATTCCCTAACTAAAAAACGATCCATCAAAGTTTAATTAAACTTGCAGGTACTTGCGACATTTTATTTCGACGTCATTTTGTCTGTCAAAGTTGGCCAGACATCCGAAGTTTCATTGCGATGACGAATACGAATACTATTGAAATTAAAATAACTGAAATAAAAAAAAAACATAGCCATGTTTATGTTTCTATGTGATATTTGGTGGTTATTTAGCGGTAGTGGTCTAATGTTTATGACGCTTACGGACCAAAAGGCTTCAGGTTTTTATCTCACTTACGCCAATTGAGTCAGTATATCAATCTTACTTATATATTTAGTTTAGTAAGTAGTTTTCATCGACCACCACTTGCTCCTAGTAAAGAAAACATCGTGAACTTTCTGGTCGATTATCAACTTGTGTGTGAAATGGAGAAGGCGGTGGCTAACCACTCCATTAATATTGCAAGAAAATATTTTTGGGTGTTTCATTCAACATAACGATCATGACCGATAGCCATAAGCTAGGTAGCCATGAGGGATATGACTATGAAGAAAGTGTTTTTTGGGCTGAAGCACGCTAAAACGGTTATAATGATAAAATATTACAGTTTTCAAAATTTCCCTCGGGTATCGCTGAGCTAGGCGAGACTAGTACCTTACTGAAAAATTGTTAATCAGTTTTAGATGTTCGTTCCAGTTGGTCACTTCAGTACCTAAGTCGAAGGGAAAAGAAAAACAAAATCTTACAAAAACCAACAAGGAATTTTCAGTTTGTTTCTTACACGAACAACTTTATTACACGAAAGTAAGTAGGTAAATCAATAAAAAATTGTATTAGAAACATACATTTAGGTACATAACAGCAGAATTATCCCATTTACATTTTTTTCTTATTTTCTTAAATTCAATGATCTCATCGAATTGTTCTGTCTACTTCGAACTTCTAAGGAAATTTATGTACCAAGGTCCATAACCGTCTCCTAACTTCATTGAACAAAAACTACAGTTTAAATCTTGATAAACTCCGATTCTGTCCATTTTAAACTCCAGAGCTGTTAAACTTAAGTTTCAACTGAAGTCCGATTTAACTTTGTTACGATCGATTCAATATTAAAATTGTCTATTTTAATACCACGAAAGAAAGAAGACACAAAGGTTAAAAAACTGGTCAAGTGCGAGTTGAACTCACGTGAAGAGGGTTACGTGTTTGCAAATAAGTTTTTTTTTTTTCAAAATTTTAGTCTCACTAGTTTCGAAGATCAGGAGACTAATTGCTAGATTTTTTTTATTATTGTTATATTAATTACATCTTTGTGTCCTCAAGAGTGTAATTGCTCAAATTAAAAAAATACAAATAAATGTTACGTTGAACTTTGCCCCTAGTGTTATTCCTCGTTACCGCTTTATAGCGCTTTTGCTATTCAAATTTTGAAAGGCGTTAAGATTCCTCTTGCATAATATTCCCTAAGAAATTCAAGTTGTATTGTTGTCAACCATATTTTAGTTACAGTTACCAAATATCAAGTAATAACTGAATTGTCACTTCAGAACCGGGTCAGCAAGACATCGTTAGTGCAACTACGAAGTTAGATGAGTGCAGCTCAAGTTAGTTGTATGACTGGACTATCAAACTGTAAGCTGCATGGACAGTAGCGAGTTTGTTATTAATGAACTATATGACGTATAGTAACAGTGTATGGATCGTTTAAGTTTTCTGTGATATTTTGCAATTCCCAACCTACCATAGAGCTTGGCATTTTTGTTTTCTTTTTGTTGCCCACACCAGACAGTTTGGATTTTTTAGGATATGCAGGCTAAGTTGACATAACATGGCGGCTATCTAAAATTGAAACGCATAGGTCTTCACCAAAATTCGAAAATTCGAAAAACCTAATGAAAACAACGCACACGGAACCGCGACGTGCGGTGTCTTCACATGACCCACCAATGAGACGATACAAAGTTAAATACATACATGGTAAATGCATACAAACCAGTTAACATGAAGCCGGACATTAGTAGTGATCCAAACTTGTAAATATTCATAAGCGGTTAGAAATTGTGATTAAAGTTAGTACCTACGTTATGGAGATCTGCCAAAGTTTGGATGTCCCGTACAGACCATCTATTGGATTAGGGTGTATGCATACATAAACAAACATGCAAAATGATCTAGTATCTATAATATATCATCAGTTTGTGATATCAAATAAACAATTTTTCTTTCTTTCTTTCTTTCTTTTATCTAGCTCCGAAACACCTGTAGTTTGTAGCTATCCGATAAATATAAAATTTTCACAAGAGAAAGTGCCTGTAAAGGTTTTCTATTCAGTGTCGTATTTCCTGATGGCTGAGATTCGTGGTCGCAGAATGAAACACACACAACGACTTTCTTGGCAGCATTAATGGAGTGGTGGTTTGCCATTGCCTTCTCCAATCCACACACAAGTTAATAATAATTTACCTAGTGCCACAGTTTAATAAAGAATGTAGAAAAGAATAGTTCGATAAACCTTAATACGTACTAGTATTATGATTTATCGCAATATAACAAAGTATTATAAAACATCATTGGAAAAATAAAAATGTGCTATAAATAACTAAATCATGTGTGCAATATCAGAAAAATCACAGCACAAAGCACAGAACTCTCATTGTGAACCTTTATTCTTAGTATTTATCCTTTATCTCTCCCGGCTTCGCTCGGGTAAAAACATAATAAATAAACCTTCCTCAGAAACCACACTATCTAAACTTGTGAAAATCCGTGCAGTAGTTTTTGAGTTTATCGAAAATTGAAACTGTCCATCCATACAGTTTTGTTATTTTTATTTTCTTAATTTGAAAATTTAAATGTCAAATTAAATTAGGAACATCTAAATTCGAAAACATATTTCGACTCAGATTTCAATGTGCCAGTTAGTTAGCAATACGTCTTGAAACTAAACTCTGTTTTATTTGCATATCCATAAGGTCCACATTCAGATGTTACTGTCATATGCACGACGGACCGTCAGTAGGCTGCTAGACTACTCCTCAATATTTATATGTTTGATGTAAGGCTTAGTTTAAATTGATTTTTTGTTTACTTTTTTTCTGGTTCGATTTAGTTACACTTGTACAGTGATACATTCAAATCTTTATTGTAATAAAGATTTTGACAGATTTTGACATTATTAACAAATAAAAAGCTCTCTTCAGTCGCATATGATGACTTTGTATGTATAACCAACTATCACTGCACGCACTAAAATATTTCCACATTTTAAAGGTAACATCAAAACAGCGCTTTTGGTTTATATTTTACATAACATTTACATAACAAAATAGTTTTATTTTCATGTTTTAAATTAAAAATCACTACACACGTTTTCTCAGTGATTGCTGATTGAAATCTGTTCGAAATCCATTAACGTCACTTTTCAACTGCAAACGTTGCCACTTTTTTGTTACCAAAACAACATATTGAAAACACACATCATTCTCAATTCGAATTTTAAACTCGAATTTTTTTTTCTTTCTTTTTGAAAGGAAAAATAATGCTTTTTTTTTTTGTAAATAAACATTGATTATCCTAACCCTAACTAATATTATAAAAGTATGTTTGTTTGTTTGTTTGTAACCTCTTCACGCTTTACCTGCTTATCCAATCTTCTTGAAATTTTGCATGTAGTTTAAAGTATGGGAAGAACATAGCTTATACCTTTCATCCCGGAAAAATAACTGTTCCCGTGGGAAATTGGCTAAATGCTAGTTATTATACTGTGAAATATCGTCATCAATGTCATCAAGCGACGCCATTTAAATACAATAATGATTAATAAATAATAAGTAAAAAAGCGTAGGTGTTATATGGTCCCAAGTACATTACTTGACTGTTACGTTAGACTGATGTCAGAAGCACTCAAAGTATATAAACTTCACTTGAAACTTGTAAGACTATCACCTTATTTATAAGGAAGCCTCTAAACTCTTGGGACATGAATTTAAGATATACTGAATTATAAAAGCGACTACTCACTCTCAGGAGCCCTCCCATAAAATGTAACATAAATATAATTTGTAATAGTGACATTACCGACTGTATTTCTCTCTGTCTCAAATTAAATATTCAGAAATTAGACTTCCACAGGCACTTGTTCACCTAAAATTTTATACCATACTAGCTTTTTCCCGCGGCTTGACCCGCGTGAATTTTCCATGGAAACATTTATTTTTCCCGGGTGAAAGGCACCTGTATGTCCTTCTCTGTACTTCAAAATACATGAATGCATACTTTCAAAAAGATGGGTTCATAAGATAAACAGATAATGCGTGAAGAGGTAACAAACAAACAACTTACTTTCGCATTTATAATATCAGTTAGGATAGTAATTTCTCAAACTTAACTACTGACATTTCTGAACAACCACAGCTGAGAAGAAACACCGAAAGAAACTCATACAGCGGTCCATATCGTGACAGAAAGACTTGCCATTATTGTTTCTTACATATATTTGTTCTAATAATATAACAAAGTATATAAATTATAATATAAAGTGTACATAAAACATGTTATAATTGTAATCGAATGGTGATAAAAAATCCTAACTAATATTATAAATGTATTTGTTTGTTTATTACCTCTTCCCCAGGAACGGCTCAAGACGGGAACACCTTAACACTTCACTACACACACGGACATGAATTTTTTGTCATACATTGAATACAATGACATCTCTCTGAGTGTGAAATTTATTATGTTACTTCTCTGCACATTATCTACTCGACCGATCTTCATAAAATTTCACGTACATATAGTTGGAAGTACGGAGAAACACGTAAGGTATCATTTATCCTGAAAAAAAAACTGTTTACCTTGGGAAAATCACGCAAAAGCTAATTAAATGTAGTCCGTTTACCGTGAATTAGCATGATGCATATATTATCTTTATATTATACAAACCAGGATTACCTCCCAGCAAATATGGTAGTTAGTATTCAGTCGCTCGTTCGTCAGTCTGTTTAATGGAAACTATTCCAATATTCAGCTAGTTTACATACAGCCAATTTGAGATGAGATTGAGCAGTGTGAAAATTATTACGCATTCAACTCGTATAGCGTTGTGGTTCCGCCCTGTAATAGGACTATTTCATATCCACAAGCGGCTGTCGAACGAGAAATAGCTTTGAGAGCTGATAGGCAACTAAAGCATTCCCAAAGGAGGTTGACGTCAAGCGGCAAGTTGAAAATACACAGCCGAATTATAAAAAAATTGAAGTTTATTTTTTGCTGACGGTCTTTATGATGAGGACGAGAGTAAATAAAATAAAAAATATTTATTATTTAATTTAAATATGTAACGACACCACGAGCTCCGCTCTTACTTAGCAATTTGTTTTTACATGACAATTAATTAGAATCACTTATTTATTTTTTATTACAATAAATTAGTATTAACTTCTACAGGGTTATCTTTTATACACTGCACAAATGTTCACATTATGCTCAGAGCCAATAGTAAATCTATGTAAATCTATGGAATAAAACAACTTCTAAAATAAATTAAGGGTTAGTTGCGCAGTCAACTTTGACGTTAAGCGGTGGGAGTCAGCGGCGCGCCGCAGTTAAAATCAACGTCAAATGTTTATTTTGACTTCGGTTTCTTTGGGTACTGACTAATTTTCTTAGTCCGTATCTGCTCACATAAATTGAGTATTGTAAAAAATCCCTATATTTTGCTGTCATTCTTAAATTCTCTATTTTAAGAATCACAACACTAACGGTGCTACCTGAAACTCGAATTCAAATTTCCTTGTCTGCGCGGCGATTACCGTCTCCCAACCGGAATATCCACGCGTGTCCGGAAATGGACCGATGACGGACCGGACGCCGTGTCCGGAGGCGTTCTCGTTATGTCCGTAGTGTCCGTGTCGAGCACGGTGTCATGATGTGGGAATCGGTTTCTGCGTAATGTAAACACTTCAATTCTGTTTTGTATTTCAATAGTCGTGTATCAAATTTTCGTATATAAAACTAACTTAAGGATATTGTCACTTTTTATTCAGTTCGGTGGAAACATTGGTCCTATAGTTAAGGCTGGCCGTGATCGAAACATCAAAAAAAAATGATTAGTTTGTATACCAAAGTAACTCTACTACTACTATTTCATAAACCACCACTTGCTTCCCGTGAAGGAAAACATCGTGAGGAAACCTGCACATTGATACTCGTAAGTGTTTTATATGTGCTACCACTAGATGGCGGTGATAGTAAAAATCTTGCCAGATGCCTTCAGGTTAGAATTGCTGAACCATCGATAGGTATTTATACCTACTATTGATAAAGAGCAATATTATCATTAGTATAGATTGTGTTGAACCGTGATGAAGATTAGACTCGATATTTGCTTTTCCTCAAACTATCGACAATTGACTATCGAGCGGCAGGACTACTTCAGGTGACTTGAATAGAATCTGATACCGGTGTTAGCAATAAAACACTCAATGAAAATATCTATACGAGTTTCCTACACTTTAATTGTCAAGTCTAAACGATAATAACCCTAAAAAAATATCCATTGACGTTAATTATTGCACACGGATGCAGACAATGTATTACAATAAGTGTTCAAAAAAATAATTTGGTCGTAGTCAGTGTTTGGGTGTAGTCAGTTGTAGGTAGACAGGATAATATAGTAGCAACAATATTGTCTTAAATGACGGACAATAACTACATAATTTACGAGCTCATTATTCTAACAAAATTCCTGTTTATTACCCATTTCTAACTAAATTTATGTGGCAACAAATTAGATTGCACGCTGACATAGATTTCAAAGTTGCAATAACACTAGACTTATCTGATATTATTATAAACATAACGAGCTGCAAGCGCCGTAAGAAATAAATACATAATACTGAATATATTTTATGATGTGTATTATGTGTGTTTAAGAAACGTTGTAAATATTACGTAAATAAGCGTTGTAAGTTAATTATTTAATAACTCCTTCGCAATGTAAGACGATAATATTAAACCTAGGACATTTGTTGCTCTACAAATCTACAATACGGATTTCGATTAAATTTAGCACATGTGTAAAACACGACCTATGTATATATATAGGTATATATATTTATTTATTTATGTGCTATATAGCACATAAATAAATAAATATGTGCTATATAGCACATAAATAAATAAATATATATATAGTACATAAAATAAATAAATAAATATATAGGGACAAATTACACACATTCAATTAGCCCCAAAGTAAGTTTGAAATTTGTGTTATGGGATACAACTCAACGTCACTATATTCTATTCTATAACATATACATAATATATAGATAACCATCCAAGACCCAGGTCAATTTGAAAAAGATCATTTTCCATGTTGACCTGACCGGGGATTGAACCTGGGACCTCCAGTGTAGCAGTCCGGCATGATGACCATTATGCCATGGTGGTCGTCAAAAAATACGATGAATATAACTCAGAGCACCTCTGTAGAACACTAGGGAATCAAATCAAGTATGTTTCTGGCTTATCTGATGGGTAGTCATTATTTCATTTGCAATGGCATACTCACTTACCTTATCCAGTCTAAACTCATAAAGGTCGTTTCTAATGCCGTAAAATCCTAACAAAGTACCAGAATTTCAATTAAGACACTGAAAGTCTGGATTCTTGTCTAGAATCTAGATTAAAACGCTCAACTGGCCGTGTCAGCTTGACCGTCCCACGGGAACCAACCTCATTTCTCCTAAACTAGTTAGAGAACTCGTTTAAAATCCCGTTTTCATACTTCGCTTCTTTCAAGGTAGCTTTTCTTGTCTTAGATGAAATTTCTTCGTTTTAATATGGTACACGTTCGCGTTTTCTAATGATAATTAGATTAAAGTTTTATTCTTTTTTAAAGCTTTTATTTAACTTTACTTATATGTTTACTACGGAACGCTTGTACAGTCGACAGCACATCAACTTATCCAAATTCATTGGCAATTGGCCGCTATTACCGTAGTACAATCAACCCGGATATAGAACTTGATGGTCCTAGAAATTATTAATTTGCCATTCGTAAACACATTAATCACAAATAATAAATGTGTACTGTCAGAAGTAACTAATCTACGCTGACGAAATCGCGGGTAAACAGCTTGTAATAATATATTGGAAGGTTTTTATATGTAGGGAATGCATGTCAAGGTGTGCGATACTTGCTCGATCTTGCGCGACCGCGCTCCCCCGAGAAATCGTTCAAAGTTAGGACCCTCTTACGACATATATTGGACACGAAATTGAGTGATGCCCGTGTTGACTTTTATCTGGAAGGACGCCTTCCAAACTTGACTCCAATGTAATAAAAAATATTGGCATCTGAAATGTTAATAACCGTAGTTATCATTTATGAAACACTTCGGAAATAACTTCTTTTGTTTATGTTTGTGTAACACGCTTGTCTACTATTCAGTTTTTCCCTCATGGGTCTGCTGGAAGAAATTTCATTTGAAATAAATAGCACTTTTGTACGTATTTTCATATTTATTGTCAGTTGTTTCAATTATTTATCTTTGTATAGACGATAGGTTTAGAATTCGTTTTTCTTTTTATAATATTTGTTATACAAGTCACACAGAATTGAAACTTAATTACATAAAAAAAGTTGTAGTCGAGCGGGAATCGAACCTATGCTCTCTGCCCAATCCCTCTATGCGGGATCATCTTCTTACTACTTGAAAAATAGCTGCCAGTGACAAGGAAACTACCTGTATATTCACACACCCCATACACTCACATAACACTACAAAGGTTGTCTGTTGACTGAAAATTTAAATAATATTTAAATAGTCTAAAATGGCTCAATAAAGTTCCACTAATTTCCATATGAAATAGATTTATTTTGTCATATAAAATAAAGAATATAGTTTGCTCATGCCCTCAATACAAATGGAGGATAATGTCAAAAAATATATATTTATAGGCATTGTCAAACTGTCGTTACAAAAGCTGACTGTTCGCTGGTCACGATGTCGACAACAAAGGATGAGAGGCGGAGCCGATGTAGTGAAATTCTGATAATGTTTGTTACATTTTACTGAAAATATATCAATTGTTGAATATTCAATATATTTTAGAATTTATTGACTGAAAATTATTAAATATTTTGTCATGTTTCTATCAAGTGAAAAGTAGTCAAAAGCAATAGATTATTCTGTGTGAATAACAAGATTAAATGTTCGTCTATGTCACACTTCAAATTTTATTATTCCTGTGGATAACACCACGAAATATTTCCGAAATCAGAGTAACATGAGCATTTCCATAAATGTTCCCGATTAAATTACCTTGAAAACCTTTTATTTTTAACTTTATTATTGTTACAATTAAAAAAAAAAACATTCCCATAGAAGGAACGTTGTAATAAATTCTAATATCATCCTGAAATATACCGGAAAACAAAAACTTTGCTCTCCGTTACTTCGGGGATTATTCCAATATTGATAACATCGGGATGCATCGTAACTGTTATCATGTTTGCACTATGGCTTCTCGGTAATATGCACTTTGTTATACTTACACCAAGTTTCAGTTAGTTTAGTTGGGAAATGCATTAATTCCAACTTTTAAAAATATTTATACTTTACTCGAGCGTTATCTATTTCTCAGCTACCCAAAGCCCGCTTTTCTTCTCCATCTTCTCCGCTATTGGAGAAAAAGATTATAAGAAAGTACTCCCTTTCTTTGGTGTTCTCTTTGTTAAATAATGAGTTTACAAACAATCAAGTATTACAAAGATACAGCACTAAATTTAATAACAAAAGACGGAAAGATATTGTTTGCTTCAAAAGCGTAGAAACAAAACATGCTTTCACCCATAGACTTTTCCTTTTCCTTGGTCCAATTCTTTACAACAGATTAAATGAAAAACTAAGTTTTTATCCTCTCATTTATAGTATTACAAAAATAACCTCCTTGAAACCCTCCTAAATATGACCAAAACAGAAGAATTACTTATAGTTTTAAAATACTTGTTTCTTTTGTAATATAACTTATTATTACCGATATATGATTTATATATATATGATTAGTTTTGTACAAGTAAGTTTAATATTGTTAATTGTTTATAATTATTTTGATCACTACATTTTAATGTCTGAATCACAGGATGATTTTTCTTTGTTTTATTTTAAATCTTAATTTAGATCTATTGTATAACTTTCATTTAAGTAACATGAATAAAAATTACCACACTCTACGGTAGACATACCCAACTAACGCTAGCAAGAGATTTTGCTAAAGCATATCACCAATAAAATTTTCCAATAAAATAAAACTTGTACCAATAAAATCTATATGGAAATAATCCTTAAAATTCCCTTTTCATTTTCCTTATAAACTAAGTTTTAGAAACGATTACAATCAAGCAAATATACCAAGCCCCAGAGCAGTAGAAATCTACGTGGAATAGTCGAGGCTGTTCCTGGCAACTGACCCGATTGCGCCACTTTACAATTTCACGTTTTACGCACCAAATATCGTCCGAATGGCTCAAACCTTTCGAAATACATCTCTTTCGGAAGCCACGTTATCGCCGAACGAATAAAAAGTTTTTCGGCGAATTTACCCCAGTTACGCTAAAACGATTCAATATTTTGGTAAAAATACGGGCATTAAAATACTCTTTGAAATCGTTTGTCGAAAAGTTACTTATACTTAATTGTAGATATATCTATCTACAATTAAGTATAAGTAACTGAAAATTCAAAACTTTTGTTTGTGGTCCGATAACAGTGGTCAAGCAATTTTGGGATGCTAAGTCATATGATGGGTAACCAAATATTTTGTTACGTCGAACTTGAAAAGTGGAGTCGTCGCCGTCGAGCCAAACATTTACTGGATGGATACCGTTAAATTTAAATAAGTTCAAATTCAAATTCAAAATTCTTTATTCAATTTAGGATGATATACATCACTTATTGACGTCAAAAAATTACTTAAACTAAGTCTACTGCCTACTGGCTTCCAAAGTGCAGGTAAAGAAGAAGCGGCGCAACAAACTTTACCGCAGCCTTTTCTCCAAGGACGTCAATCAACAAATATAGGTCTTATTTATATTAAAAACAAGCTTTTACCCGCGGCTTCGCCTGCGTAAATTTCATAGCAAAATCTCAGTATTTTTTTTATCGCGTACTCTGTAAGACTGGTAAACAATATGGTAAAATATATGATTCAAATTCGCATTTTTTCTCATCTTTAGTTCAATTTTCTGTTTCCCGCTGCGTGTCTCGTCCCGCAAACTTGTCCAATCCCGCTTCCTGCTATGTAATGTAAAGTAGATATCCCGTACCGTTTCCTACATATTGTGCCATCATGTTTTTTGCAATGTGTCCCGTCCTGTTTCCCACTTCGTGTCTCCTTCCCATTTCCCGCTCCTACTCCCACTACCGCTTTCTGCAACGCGTGCCGTCCCATTTTCGATAACATTTTACGTCCCGGTTTTTTATTAACCACAAACGTAAATTAAACATTTTTTTTGTATTTACTATTACTGTTATTTACTACAAAAAGTAAGTGTGCCAAATTTAGCTTTTTATCTTGAAAATTGTATTAAGTCCCATACAATCTTTCAGTCAGTCAGTCAGTCAGTGGATTGTTATTTTAATTTTCCTACAGGACCTCCCTTCCTCCCTACCCTCATTTTCCAGGATGAAATGTCTAGAAAATGTTAACCCGCGATTCCGAGGAATTTTTGATTCATAATTAGTTTTTCAATTATCCTACCGGAACCTGACCTGATTAGGAGGACGAATTTAGATCATTATTAAAAATGTCAAAATTTAAATGAATAAATCAAATAAAGAAAAGTTGTATTTACAATAAAATTATTGAAAATTGTCACACAAAAAGAAATATATAAATAAAAAGAGGAATGTACAGAACGTACGTAATAATGTCATAAATAAATTACATATGTTATGAGGATACACTGCACCATGTTTGGGCCAAACATTATTGTCGTTCACATAATCATCAGACTTGTAACATACCTTTTTACAAAGTACTTCTGTATAATACTTCGTTCTTAAGGGAGAACAGGTTTTTAAGAGGAAACACGCACTATTAACTTGAAAATTGTGCAAGTTACATGCATAAATCCAGAAAGTATATAAGTGAAATGTGTTGATTATATCTATTATTATAATCTATGGCTGTTTCTTTACGAAGCGTACCAATAAACTGATACCTAACAATACCGACGATGTCGGTGCGAAGGAAAAGAAACAGAAAACAGTCTCTGGGCTCCGACATTTTATAACTAAGGAAGAATCAGGTAAACGCATAGACGAATTAAATATGTGTTTATGGCGGGGTATTATAATTTTTTAAACGGCAATATAAAAAATTGGACCATCTCCGCAAAATGAAAACATAATTCGCCCCCGCACGTGTCTCGACGCAATCACCGGAACGAGCTTGGGTGACATTTTCTCGATAGAACCTCTACCATTTGTTTTCGGAGTAACTTTGACTAAAACCATTTTTCGTTACACCCACAACTACATACATCACAAATGTTACAACTGAATTTTTTATTCCCGTGATAGCTACTTTAAATATAGCGTTGGCGATGTTATTACGCTGGTCGAGTTTATTTTTATAATTGTACTAGCTATTCATTCATGTACCTTGCTGAATCAGGAATATTGGTTGACCAGATAAAGCGTGAAGGGGTAACAAACAAACTTACTTTCTTTCTTTTCTTTCGCATTTATAATATTAGTTAGGATTATTTTCTAAAAGGACTTTCCAACTTACTTTAAATCTTCATATAATGCTGCATTGATACAGTCTGTGAATTATTGACGACCTCGATGGCGCAGTGGTAAAGTGCTTGCTTGTGAACCGAGAGGTCCCGGGTTCGATCCCCGGTCGGGTCATGATGGAAAATGATCTTTTTCTGATTGGCCCGGGTCTTGGATGTTTATCTATATATGTATTTGTTATAAAATGTAGTATCGTTGAGTTAGTATCCAATAACACAAGTCTCGAACTTATTTTGGGGCTAGCTCAATCTGTGTGATTTGTCCTAATATATTTATTTATTTATGTATTATTATTATTTTATCTAGAGTATACGTGTAGCTTCTAACCTTATCCCTATTACTTTTGAAAGACATTGCTCTAAAACTATTTTGCTACTCAATAGATGTAGATATTATTAAATGGGAACGGTACATAATTCGCATGGTTTGTTGCAATTATAAGTTTTAATATCATTTGCAATTAAAAATCCTTTTCCTTGTCGAACTGTCTCATGTCGTGATTATCCTATATATATATATATATAATGTGTAAGCTATATAAAATTATCTGTGAATCTGCAAGTATCCGTAAAAGTATTTATGTTGCCTCTTGATAGTTAGACGTTTTGCTACATGGGCGAAAAGCTAGCTAGGCAGATTGATCATTAGACGTTTGGCTTTGTTGGACGTGTGGCTACTTAGACCTTCTGATCGGGAGGTGTGCTTAGCACTACAAGTTAATCCTAACTTTAGTCATATTATGATCATGAAAGTTACTCGATATCATCATGAGGACATTAAAGAATTACTATCATAAGTTTGTTATCTCCTGCATTATCCCAAATTAGTGCTCATAAGAATGTTGCACAATTAGTAGTTAAGAAAGAGTTGTACTGATGTAGTATTTGTACCAATGCTTGACCATATAATAATAATAAAAATATTAAGAACTACTTTATTACGTCATTATCAGTTTTGTGGATCGTAGCATACTTTGAACATCCAAGCAGTAAACTGAGAGGACTGAAAAAAACCCATCTATATAGGTTTCTGTTGATTCTTCATACAGATTCCTAACTAGAATAATTCCGAATTAGATTTATATAGTCCGCCAAATTTCATGGATTAATGAAATAATTCAATTAATTGATTGAATTAAAATCGAATTTTCGACGACAGAAGGATAACGTAGTACGCACATCAAAGGTGCGCCGTGTTCTCCAAAACGAGAAAAGTTTCCTAAAGCTCCCCGAACGAAATATAAAAAGTAAAAAAAAAAATCATAAAATTTCTCGAAGATTTATGGAGTTTCGTCGCAGTCAAGTAATTATTTTTAACTTAACTTTTGTGACGTCGCTACTTGGGACATAAATGTTATATGAATACTTTTTTTTTTGCTCGGCATTTTTATCTTGAAACAAATATGTTTGTTTACAATACAACTAATTAAAAGATTATTATTGTCTTAACACATAATATGCAGTACGACCTCGGTGGCGCAGTGGTAAAGTTCTTGCCACTGAACCGAGAGGTCCCGGGTTCGATCCCCGGTCGGGTCATGATGGATAATGATCTTTTTCTGATTGGCCCGGGTCTTGGATGTTTATCTATATATGTATTTGTTATAAAATATAGTATCGTTGAGTTAGTATCCCATAACACAAGTCTCGAACTTACTTTGGGGCTAGTTCAATCTGTGTGATTTGTCCTAATATAATAATATATTAAATATATTTATATACTTATATTACATTACTTGCTTTGGATCGCGGCTTCAAACGCGCCAATCCTACTAATATTATAAATTAATGTGAAAGTTTGTTTCTCTTTCACGCAAAATCTACTGGACTAATTGTTATCAAATTTGGTACACGGGTAGAATATAACTTGGAATAACACGTAGTGTACATTTTATCCCGAAATTCCTACGGGAGCGAAGCCCCGGGGCGCAGTTTGTTCAGTATATTTTTCTTGGATGAAATCTTTAGGCATGAAGATAGTCCTAAATATATGTTTGCGAAAAAAAAATAGACAACACTACTCAACGGCCCAAACTCCGCTATTTTGAGTTAGAAAAAGGGTAACAAAATAACAAAAAATACACAAAATCACTACAGCATTTAAATTACCTATTGTTTGGCCTGTCATTATGATGCACGTCTCTATATATAAACCGAATTTCACATAGCGTTGTAATGTTAAATGATGGGACTTTATATAATTAAATCAAAATCAAAATCAAATCATTTATTCAGAAATTGGACCTTCACAGGCACTTTTTCACGTCATATTCTAAATTAAATGATGTTTACCAAAGCTACAAGCATTTCGGAACGACCACTGCTGAGAAGAAATGCCGAAAGAAACTCATTCAAGCAGTGTTGGTCCCTATTATGCCAGAAGGGCTTACCATTTTTTATATATATATATATATTAATATAAATTATAATTAATAAATTTAAAGAAATGAGGTAAAAAGATATTCACGTTGAAAAAAATCGAAAAGCAACAAAAAAAAAACTAGGTATTTCATTTGACCCAGTCCAATGTCAGTGTTTCAAAAAACTTAATCTAATCGTGAATAACCTTACAATACTTGGTAGGGCTAATGGCTTCGTAGTAATAAGGTCTATGGTACGTGTAAGGGCGCCAAGGTCAAGGTTCGAATCGGAATCAATATCGAACTTTGTGCTAGAAAATAGTCATTACATTCATCTAACAAGTAGGGATGACGACGACCGTGCGAAGTGGAGACGAAAATGTAGGAAAGCGGAACCTGGGCTCCGAAGCTCAACGGCTGAGGAAGAAAAACGCTCAGTTAAGAGATTCCGCGCCGTGAATAATCAAATAAATAAATATATTAGGACAAATCACACAGATTGAGCTAGCCCCAAAGTAAGTTCGAGACTTGTGTTATGGTATACTAACTCAACGATACTATATTTTATAAAAATCCAAGACCCGGGCCAATCAGAAAAAGATCATTTTCCATCATGACCCGACCGGGGATCGAACCCGGGACCTCTCGGTTCAGTGGCAAGAACCTTACCACTGCGCCACCGAGGTCGTCAATTTAATGAATTAATTTAATCAATCGTCAATTACTTGGTGAATAGATAATAATTGCGGTTAACTATTCGATGTAGCTCAGTCTACTGGCATACAAGACTATTACAGACAGACTAAAATATTTTAGTAACAATAAACCTTAGTTAACAACTAGTAACCTAACCGCGCTAGTAGCGCGTGGCAAACTAATTTCACTTGAGCTTAAAGCCGTAAATACTTGAAGCTCATCGCAACTTCCGGAGCTTATATTAAAAAACTTAATCGCCGCGGGAGACTGCCATTAGTGTCAGCATTCAGCGGGGTTAAATTATACATCGTTTACCACTCTCTCTCTCTCTCTCTCTCATCATCTTGTTGTCTCTACTCTCCTCTTTTCAATTGCATTAGGAGCTGCGACTTTACATTCTGCCACAAATCGTTATTGAGCGCTATATGGATTGGGCGCTACGAGATTGTGTAGCACGCGTAGACCGTCTACGACGTCTGCTTGAGCTAATGATCGTGGCTATAATTGCTACGAGATTGTGTAGCACGCGTAGACCGTCTACGACGTCTGCTTGAGCTAATGATCGTGGTTATAACTGCTACGAGATTGTGTAGCACGTCGTAGACCGTCTACTACGTCTGCTTGAGCTAATGATCGTGGTTATAACTGCTACGAGATTGTGTAGCACGCGTAGACCGTCTACGACGTCTGCTGGAGCTAATGATCGATCGTGGTTATAACTGCTACGAGATTGTGTAGCACGTCGTAGACCGTCTACGACGTCTGCTTGAGCTAATGATCGTGGTTATAACTGCTACGAGATTGTGTAGCACGTCGTAGACAATCTACGACGTCTGCTTGAACTTTGTGCATTGGACTGCTACGAGATTGTGTAGAACGTCAATATTGTATATCAAACTCATTCAAAATACGACACTAGAGGCTAACGACTAAAAGTTGAACATTTTTATGAATGAATATTTTTGTTTCACTGTGAATGAACGCCGCGAGCGAAGCTACGGACAAAAGCTATAAATGATTAATAAATTCTTATTCAATAGAAGGAAATAAAGTCACGAGGTCCTTAATTGCAAACGTGACGTGAGATTCTGACAGACAATATTAATCGCTGTAGATAGCTCACTCCGCGCGGCAGCAATATTTATTGTGGGAGTAAAAAACGCAATGGACGCTCAACCGAGTGACGGTAATTATAGTCGTATCTGGTGTGACCGGGCCGTCCTGGAATATACAATGGCTATCTGCCCGTCCAGACTTCGCTCAAAGACTTAACAAATTATACAACTAAACCTTCCACAGGAATCACGCTATCTATTGGTGAAAACCGCATGAAAATGCGTTTTTGAGTTTTGAATTGACGACCTCGGTGGCGCAGTGGTGAAGTTCTTGCCTCTGACCGGGTTCGATCCCAATGGAAAATGATCTTTTTCTGATTCACCCGGGTGTTGGATGTTTATCTATTTATGTATTTGTTATAAAATATAGTATCGTTGAGTTAGTATCCATAACACAGGTGTAGAACTTACTTTGGGTTAATTTATTATTATCGCGAACAGACAGACACATGTGTTGGAGGTCTTTGGTTTATAATTATGTTGGATGTATGAACTGAAACTTTACTACTTTAATTTATTTATTATTCATACATTAAAGTAGTTTACTACTTTAATTTATGAATAATAAACTATACCAAATAAACTGTGTAAAACTTTTATCAATATTTTATTTTTAAGATTTTAGAATGGTTTTTTATTTTGAAAGACGATAATGACAGCGGTCAAATGCTCGAAAATTCACCGAGGAGCGTAGCTACTAACATTTATGTATATCTATATAGTTGTAAATCCTAACATAATAACGTACGATAAGCCAGATTTTATTGAAACACCTAAGTAAACAGAAACTTCAAACTTTTAGCTCGCGTGTAAGCCCGCCGTAGGGCTGTCACTCAATTTTAATTACGCATTTACGTTGGAGAAATATATATTCGTCATCTTACTTAGGAGTTTTATATGCAGCAAAGTATTATTTTTAGATGCTAATAGTTTATCATGGTATATTCCCCTTATTCCTGAAGAAAAAAATCCTGAGACATCACTTGTAAAATAAGTATAAAAACAACATTTATCTTAATTTTTTTCATTAGCCATTTAGGTGCGATGAACTGACAAACACATTGAGATTTCAAAACTGCCAGCATTGTCCTTCACTGAAAATGTATTTTTCGTACATATTTTTCTATTTATTTATAAAGTCAAGCCTTTATTCAGATATTAGACCTTCTCAGGCATCAAATATTACTTTATATAGATGACTAGTATTTCTCCAAAAGCTAAACTTTAGCTTAAAGTTTAGCTTTATTTATTGTTATTTTTTTCTTTAAGAAACAATAAAAAACAATTTGTTTCTTTCGGAATTTTCAATGCTATTCTTATCATGACAGCTGCGGGCAACAAGACAAATCAAGTGTTGATATAAAATCGCGTTGTGATGGCCCGCATGAAGCACAAGCCTCGTGCCGTAGGTGCAATGGACACAAACACATACACAGGCAGGGCGGTTAGTGAAACACCAAGCAAACACAAAACTGTTTAAACTTTTCGCGTGCTACACCCCGCCTATAGGGCTGTCACACGATTTCGAATTAATTATAAATTGGTGCGTTTCGCTTCGTTGTATAGCACTGGTTGGAAATAAATTTGAATTATGAACATTGAATTAATCTTTTACGAAACTAAATTCGATTTTTAAAATATTCACGGGATCGAGTATGTTATTAATATCATACTCTCACTCGTGAATGAATGCTGCATGAGAAACCCGATTTTTTTGGTTTGATCAATAAATTTTCATTGCAGGAATTAACTCGTTTTTGTAAATGACCTGTATAAAATATAGACCTCTATATAATATTAAAATATAGGTCTAAGTCGAAAATTAATTAAAGCACACACTAAGATAAGCTCTCTCATCCAAGTGAAATAAAAATTAACTATTAATTTAAAATTTATTTATAAGACTGGAAGCCGAGGAGACCTTTTCCCAGCAGTGGGACTATGTTAACAAAATTATATAAAAAAAGGTTACGAAAGATGTCGTTGTGTGCATTGTATTCCTCGACCACCAGAGACCAGACCAGAAACAGCGGCTACGGCTATAAGATATACAAAAAAGGCAGCTTCACAACCCTACAATAAGGCGCATCAAACAATGGGAGCTGTAACTAGTAAGTACGTTGCACTCAATTGCAGTTAAACGTCACAATAGGGTAATTGGCCATTTATCTTCGAAAGTGTAAAAAATACAAAAGGATATATATATATATATTAGGTCTTTACATGTGAAATTAGCGTTTTGTTGTACTGGCCACTTTAATCACAAATTTCTCCTCTTTGGTCAGGAATTCCAGCTGAGAGGAATTTACACATGTATTTGTGTTTCGTTAACCGTCATTCATTTGTTTTTTTTTTCTTCTGATTTTTCTGTTTGCGTCACTCAGTTTACAAAATGGGAAAACTTGAAATATCGCGTATATAGCTCAAAAGTTGATTACTACATACATACATACATACAAAAAATATTTTTGCCCCAAGTCGAATTGTCATTTAAGATAAGATAGTGGATTAAGATAGTGAATAAATAAATACATGCGACGTAGAAACGGAAAAATAGAAAGGCGGACCCTGGGCTCCGACGCTCAAGGACAATGGAAGAAACCAGGAAAACTGGGAGACGGAGACTGTTATGATTAAGACAACGAAAATAATTCGCCCAAGCAAAAAGTCACTTATCCTTCTTACAAGGGAGTCGTTGCCCTCTCGTGAGAGCATAATAGTTTTATTTCCGAACACTTAATGGTTACTGATAATGGGGCTTCGCATGCGATCTCTAAGGACATTTCTCTATATCCGACACGTTAAACATTTGTATGGACGAAGAGCCAGTGGATATAGTGCTAGTAAAAAAAAAAAAAGTTTATTTGCTCAAACATTATCAGTTCAAACAAACCATATCGTACCTTTACAATAAAAAAGAAAATTTTTCGACATTCAAATTATTGCATAATAAATAATATACAACGAGCCTCTTAGTTTGTATGAACTCATAAGAACTACATTTGATAATTAAAGTCTTTGAAGAAAAGGCTACGGTGAAGTTTGTTGTGTCGCTTCTTCTTCACCTGCGCTTATGAAGACAGAGGTAGACTTAGTTAAAAGTAAATTTTGACGTCAATAATTTATGAATGCCATCTTGTCATCTCAAGTTGAATAAAAAAAACGGAATGCACTCCGCGAGTGTCGGCATGATTGAAAACTCGAATATTAACGTTGTGCATTTTTGACGTCTTACGAATTTTCGATAAGGTCACGTGTCCTGACGCGAGTTTAACATTTTTTACCCATCACAAAAATTGCACAACGACGCTAAAGAAGTTTTCACTTTAAAAATTTTAATTAAAAAATATAACACAGTTAAGGGAAAACGGCCTCCGTTCAACATTATATCGTCTCGTGAGCTCAAATGATCGCCTTCCAGAGATACCGTAATTATAACAAAAAAAACTATAAAATACAATCTAAAAGTTCACGTTAATTAATAGAAATTTTAAGTACAGAGCGTACCGCTCTGTTACACTTTTCGCGTAAACATGGCAAATTTACTGTGACAAAATGACATAAACCCGTTGTTGTAACACTTGTTTAATCGTGGCAAATTGATTGTGACAAACCGGCATTAACTCATAATAATTCTTGTTTAACAAAAGTGCGAGGTAAAACTATAGGTCGCGTGTTTAACAAACATTACATTTGATATTTGCGCCATTAGCCGAGGTCGACTGGCGATCTTGTAATAAAACTATTTTATTTTCATCTTCTCCTCACTTGACTCAGCTTGAGCCCTGGTTGGAAACTTTAGTTATAGTAACTATAATAACACCAAGTTTCTTGAACTCCAACTGCCTTAGGAGATTAAACTATGACAACATTCTATTGTTTTGACTTTATTAATTTTCAAATCTTGATAATTCTGGACTTCAGGGGTTTATATGAACTGCCCGCCCGTTTATATGAACTTCATAATGAGTTATGTCTGTTGTATGTACCTAATCCTTTACAACGCAATTGTCAACCACGAAAACTGTTCGCAACACCTCATACACGTACTGTATCCCATGCACAGTCTCCGCTGTGCCGCATGCCAGCGGATCTCAACGCATTCCTGAACCAGGAACCTGAGTGTGATGTGTTCGTTGATGGATTGAAGACGCTTCTCAGGAATTGTTTGCAGTTTTGTGAGATTGACGAATGTGCGTGTTTAGGATGGTAATATTGTGTTTCTCTAAGAAATTTTTGTAAGTGCCTATTTTTTCTTACTAAATACTTTAAAGGGATACATATTGTGTACCGTTGTATTTAGCCAAATAAATAAATAAATGACTGCATGGTACGTCTAGTTTTCTCGAAGGATTTCGTTAATCCTTCTATTACTTTAAAACAGTTCATACTAAGAAGATTAATAAGAATCTACGAGATCACGCTTACTACTTTCTTGGAATGCCCACGAAGTTACCAATTTGTATATTTTAAGTCACGAATACACTAGGGTACATTTGACGCGAAACATATCGCTTTTTCCTTTTCATTACAAATTGCGTGAGTGAGATCGACTATGTGCTATTTCACTGGAATCAATGGTAATGCGTGAGATAGAGTGATGTGTTGCGAATCAAATGTTCCCTAGTGTATTCTTAAATTATACAAATTGATAACTTCGTGGGCATTCGGAGAAAGTGGTTGCTTTAAACTTTTGCCACCAATTTTTCAAAACACACTAAAACCTTCCTCATGAATCAGAAATCGTACAAAAATCCGTTCATTTTTAACGCAAACTTCTATATTATAATGTATTAATATTGATACCGCAGATTTATATATACCTAATAATTTTGATGTGATAATGAAGTGAAAATACCGGTTATTTTTAAACTACCTATAAGAACACCGTAATAATTCGAAAATTAAAATTAAAAAAAATATATATTTATAATCAAAATCAGAAGCTTCCAGTAAACCGGCAAGGTCACTCACCTCTCTCACAGAACGCCCCCTCGTAATCGCCATCTCTGCATTCACAAATCGGTCCATCATCAGTGCTGATGCAAACACCTCCGTGTTGGCACGGGTCTCGCCGTTCACACGCATCGCCGCTTACGTTGCTTCGAGATGACTGGAACAAGTCAAAAAACTGTTCTTAAAAACTATATCCCATTCTTACCAGAGATGGGAGAGAACCCATCTTTCAGTTGGGTTCCAAACCCATCTATGCTTCTTACTGTATTTTCTCTAACATCTTCTCATGTTCCTAGTTCCATCCGGGGCCGTGAAGCTTGTGAGGGGCAACTTAAAAATAAACTTTAAGAATCGTAAACTAACGTAAACTGTCTTTGGAAATGCTATTACTACCTATCAGCTGTATAAGACAACCTATGTAGAAATTTCTTATAGTTATGAATATGGAGAAGGACATAAGCTACTTTTCATTCCGGAAAAAGTCACCGGCGTATTTTTCACCACGGTAAAGACCGTGTCTTCTTTCCGCGGTTTTCTTTCACGGAAAGTAAGTAGATTTCATACTACTTTACAGGAGTCAAATTAGTACACAAACTCATGTGACATGAGTAAGGTTCGAACCTCTCACAATTCGATCACAGGCAGTCTTAACCACTAGACCAACGCTTCACAATCAATTCTCAAACCATATTATTAAAGAAAACTAGCTGAAACTAAACTAACATAGCAATTCGTATTAAAAATATAATTAACCTGGCCTATAAAACTACTGAAAAAGCTACAGCTATACGATTATAAGCATTAAACCTGGTCTATTAAAGTTTTATTTCTCGTTCATGTTACGTTTTTTGTAAGTCCGGTTACGTTTTTTGTATGTTTTTTGTAAATCACGTGAAATGATTTATTCAATAGGCGCTGGAGGTTGAACGGCCTGCGAGGCACTTATTGAAATAAAAGCCCATGGATACAGTACGGCCAATAATTTATTATTTTTTGTTGGTTTACTTAAGTGGAGCATTCGGTTGTTGAAACCAACGGTTGAAATCAAATCAATCGAAAAGGTATATGTTTTTTATGTAAACAATAAGTTTTTCTTTTCATTTTATTATAATCCCTCACACAATGATGGCTGAAGTTATTGAATTCGCCACTTGGGGCGCTGCTGCATTTGTGTGTGTGTATGTATACTATATAAAAATAAAGAACTGTTGCGTACCCTTTCTCTGACTGTTTTTTCTCCCCATTTAGTAATAAGAGAATGCCATATGGCATTAAATCCTTGATTTGTAAATTTGAGCAATAATGTTTTAAATAAGCTGAAAAATTCAAGAGCAGATATAACGTGGCAGTTCTATACGATATATAGTCTATGCTTTAAAAAAATAACGGGAAGATTTAATATGACAGTTCTATACGCTATATAGTCTATGCGAGGACGTGACGTGTGAGGTAATGTGGAGTGAATTCTCAAACGTCTGTATTAGTCTTTATGTGTGATTAATGCTTTCCAATTGTATTGACTGATATCGTTCTCGCATGTTTTTTTATTAATGGAGAACGATTCGATTATAATTTACTACTAACAGTCCGTACCGGCTTCGCTCGGGTAAAAAATTATACACATAAACCTTCCTCAGGAATTACACTATATATTTTAAAAACCCGCATCAAAATCCGTTGTGTAGTTTAAGATATTTAAGCATAGATAGGGACAGACAACGGGAAGCGACTTTGTTTGATTTTACTGTGTATTTTTGTGTGATTTTACATCTAACGTGGTTTAGTGGGCACCTGGTGGTCCAATATACCAAATATAAACCCACGTCAACCCGGAGCAGAGTTCTCTAGCGCAGGTGAACGAGGAGACTCGACCCCAAGTGAAATGGCATAAGGGATGATGAAGTGATGTAGCCAGTGGCGATAGCACGAGTTTTATATCGTAAAACAATTTATATCGCTAACGAAATAGTATATGGGAATTCAACAGCGCCTCTATCGTACATTCTTGTTAATCTTCCATGTCCGTTTTGACGTAATTGGAAAATCTCGGGCTATCGTATCCGAATAGCACAGAAACGAAGCTTTATGCGAATTATTGAGTCAGTAGATCATTCTTACATATACGGTCATTAGTAGTTAGTCATTTTCCTCGACTGCCACCTGCTTGAGGTGAACGAAAACATAGTATATTTGACGACCTCCGTGGCTTAATGGTCATCATGCCGGACTGCTACAGTGGAGGTCCCGGGTTCGAATCCCGGTCAGGTCAACATGAAAAATGATCTTTTTCAGATTGACCTGGGTCTTGGATGTTTATCTATATATGTATATGTTATAGAATATAGTATCGTTGAGTTAGTATCCCATAACTCAAGTTTCGAACTTACTTTGGGGCCAACTCAATCTGTGTCATTTGTCCCTATTTTTTTTTTTTCAAATGTTCCTTCCATATCTAAGAATAGTTTGTAAGTCATTTGTCCCTATTTATTTATTTTTTTCAAATGTCCTTCCATATCTAAGAATAGTTTGTAAGTTTGTGTCTTCGTGTAAGTCTCCGAGGACTATACGGAAAGTAGCTAAAATTATTTCACTTATAGAAAGCTACATGTGTTTATAATAATTCTATCCGACGCATCTATATCCAATTAAACAAATAAATATCTATACATATATGGACATGTGACACAGATTGAGCTGGCCACAAAGTATGTTCGAGACATGTGTTATGGATTACTAACTCAACGATACTATGTTTCATAACATAAAATACATTAGATAAATATCCAAGTGCCGGGTCAATCAGAAAAAGTTCACTCAGTCCATTATGGCCTGACGGGCCCCCACTAATGTAGCAAATAAATATATTAGGACAAATCACACAGATTGAGCTAGCCCCAAAGTAAGTTCGAGACTTGTGTTACGGGATACTAACTCGACGATACTCGACGAGCGAACGACAAGGAGCAGTCCGGCGTGATGACCATTACGCCACGGATATCGTCAAAGTTAAGATATTACACATATGAAAAGTTTATGGATAGGACACAAAACAAAAATGCATTTAGAAATATTATTATTAAATGAAGATAAGGTTAAAAACAACGATGCAATCTGCGGAATGAATAATGGTCTCCGCATACTCGCATGGTGTCATTCGCTTTCACGTCACGTCCTCTCAGATCGTACACTGCATAGAGAACGCATTCCTAGTCTTACTCCCTCACGGGGTAGACAGAGACTTGGACCACACATTATGTTCATCACTTTATAACACACACTATTGCTGAGCAGTGTACAAAAAATACTTAGGAATTATTGTCTGGCACACTATTGGAGAGTTACATGTAATAATTAAAAATGTATTTATTTTATTAGCGTTAACATTAAGCGTACATAGCGAGACAAGAAGAGATAGACAGTAATTAGGATACAGCTTAAATTTTAATAACAGTTAATACAGATAATCGTAGCATGTTGACTAAAAAAAAATAACTATTCAAAAAATATATTTACTTTAATAAACATTTTGAAATGAGACTCGATGCATTAAAATACATTTTCAACTCGTGTCGTTCATTCCATTGGTTCATTCAGTCGCATCACGTATTCGGAGCACAGACTATATAGCTGTATACCTAGACATACGTATCCTTCGCTGATATTGGCATTGTTCGAACTCTCTCTATTTTAATATCGTGTAACAGTTTTATATTATGATATTAGATAAAATATTGAAATTGGACATGTCTAATATACCTATTTAAATTCAAATGTTATTAAAATGTTTCACGTGTTCACGAGACGACACGTTCACGTGTCGTCTCGGCTACGCTCCGGTAAAAATATTTCTTTTATCTATGGGCAAAACCTTAAAAAATCCATCCTATATTATTCCTGAAAGTTTCGTTTGTCTCTGTGCTAAATTTTATCGAAATCGGTCCAGTAGTTTTTGAGTTAATTCATTACAAACAAAAAATATATAAATGTTTTCTGTTTATAAAATTAGTATCGATGTATGTCTGGTATGTCTGCCGCTCCCGCCCGGCCCTGGCAGAGGGGTAAACTGACAACTGATGCCGACGACCGTGCGAAGTATAGACGAGAAAGTAGGAAAGCGGACCCTGGGCTCCGACGCTCAACGGCTGGGAAGGACCCGAGAAAACGCTCTGATGAGAGAGAGAGAGAGAGAGAGTATGGAGGAATAGATAAATGATTAATACTCAACGGCCCAAACTGAGCTTGTATCGCGCGCCCGATAGACACAAACACAGAAACGAACACAACACACCCAGAACAGAAGGCTATGTTAATACCTAGGTAAAAATATTTGCCCACGACCTCCAAACAGCCTTACTAATTAAAATTCGCAAGAAAATCATTTGAAAGTAATATTCGGCAGACACATAGTTACTAACCTCACGTAAATTTCAATCATGTAGGTTTTCATGTAGGTGGGCGATGCGTGGGTCTGCAGTGGGCGTACACTCCAACCTATTCGATCATTCGGTATCGTTCCGTTTATCAAATTTCCAAAATTTAATCCATTTGTTTGCTTTTCCATAGTCATCGTCATGCGATTGTACTTCTAACCCCCGACGTCAAATGGAATATCATATAGCCATATTTAAAACATCTGCGATTTGAATATTTATTTGAAAGTTTAAGAATTGTGTCGAGAGTTTTTAAATGAAATTAGATTTAAATGCTTTTCGTTTTCAATTGTTAAATCGTATTCAAACTACTTCATTGTTATATTACTGATAAAAAATTATACATAAATTTATATTTAAAAAATGGTAAGCCCTTCTGGCATAATAGGGACAAACACTGTTTGAATGAGTTTCTTTCGACATTTCTTCTCAGCAGTGGTCGTTCCGAAATGTTAGTAGTTTATAGCTTTGGTAAACATCATTTAATTTAGAATATGACGTGAAAAAGTGCCTGTGAAGGCCAAATTTCTGAATAAATGATTTGATTTTGATTTTGACTTTGTATGAATTATGTCTTCAATGTGCAAGTAAAATAGCTATGGAACAAATTTCCCATAACGATATTCCCGACTTTGAAATTGGGCCCTTAACGCATCATTATCGATAAGTAGGTGCTTGCTAAACATTTCGCTACAATTCTTTATTTGCCTACCATATTATAAAACAAATTTTATATGCATTACATTTGTTTTATAGTGTATTAGTCAAATAAAAATCTGTATAGCGAGATTACATTAAATCCGCGTATACACAAACTAATTTCAAACGAAATGCATATATATATTCGTATGCACAAAAATAGCCAGACTTGCATATTTTTAGAATAGTTATCACAATTCTAGAACAATGCACTGCGCTAACAACACAGGTGTTACATAAAAAGTCCATTTACGAATATGAATTTTCCGTGTACCCTGTTTTTTTCTGGAGGTTATTAAATATTGTAATTTGCTTCAACAATTTCTTGTTTTTGTGTACAATTAAAATCAAATTACATTTTTAATTATATTTGCACATAAGACAAACGTATTTTTCGAATACGTTTTCCCTTCCATCGCAGGTGTAGACTATGTTTTTGTGTACCTAAGTCTTTATCAAGGGAAACGAAATTTGTAACATTAATTGTTATGGTTAAACGTCATGGGTGCTAGAAGCAATAAAAGGCTTTACAAGCATTGTGTGACTGCCGTCCTGCATAATATTACTCATCTACTGTCCTGTCCTAAATGCCCCACGTCCTGTACTACGGAGAACTTGAACTAGGCCTACCACAAACGATCAACGCGGCCACATATTTGTCTAACACCATCTGAGCAGCGGACAAGCATCCAGCGAACAAACTGTCCGTCAGGCACGTCTATCGAACAGATCTGACGGGCACATTTATACACGCGTACTAGCTAATAGCTAGCTATACACGCACAGACGGACAGTAGCTAGCAACTTTTCTGCGTACCACACTTACTCATACTGTAATGCAAACAACACCTTTCCCCCGGGACCTTGCGCATCACTATTAATAATGCAATAATGACGATCATCGTACTTATTATATTTAGATAACTGAAACGTTCTGGTTAACTAGACAGTTTTGATTTGCGCAGATTTATTTTCGTTTTATCGACAAATTTTGTAGTAAACAATCGTCATCATTTCGAGTGTGTCATTACTAACGCTGGTTTGAGATTTTATTCAAGTCGCCCAAAGGCATCTGACATGCCTTTGACGACTATTTACCGCCATCTAGTGGCAGGTAGTGGCATACACTAAACAATGCAATATATCAATAGTTACCTACTTAAAGTAAACTCTAGAATACGGAACCCCGATACAATTGAGCACCCGCTTCTGAGAACCGAGGCACATTCGCGCGATTATTTCATTCAATTTGCAATTGAATCTTCATTGAATTTGCGTTGAATGAGAGCTTTCACAAAGAGAATTGGTTTAACGTTAATTTAATATTATGTTACACTAGCTTTAGCCCGCGGCTTCGCCTGCATTTATTTCATGTTCTTATTACAGTAAATACCTATGTCGAGTTCTAAGCAACGTATCCGATGAAACCTATATCGGATTTTAAGTTAGGCTATCTGCTATATAACTACATAAAAAATCAATTGTTTTTGCGTGATGCGCGAACAAACATACAGACAAACAGACAAAAACTCTAAAAAACATTGTTTTAGCTACTGTTGGTCCCATAAAAGACCCCAAAATTATTTTTCTTTAATATCTTCTATGTACAGACATAACCTACCAACAGTTTTATTATAGGGCTATTATAGGTAGGTGTATACCAAGATAGAGATAGAATTATAATATATAAAGAAAAGAAACCAGAATTGATTTGGTATTTTTAGCAACTCAACTTAAGAGACTGGCAGTTTTATTATTAAAGCCATTTAAAATGATAAGAGACTGGCAGTTTTATTATTAAAGCCATTTAAAATGTTAAGAGACTGGCAGTTTTATTATTAAAGCCATTTAAAATTTTAAGAGATTGGCAGTTTTATTATTAAAGCCATTTAAAATGTTAACAGTCTGGCAGTTTTATTATTAAAGCCATTTAAAATGGTAATAGACTGGCAGTTTTATTATTAAAGCCATTTAAAATGTTAAGAGACTGGCAGTTTTATTATTAAAGCCATTTAAAATGGTAAGAGACTGGCAGTTTTATTATTAAAGCCATTTAAAATGTTAAGAGACTGGCAGTTTTATTATTAAAGCCATTTAAAATGGTAAGAGACTGGCAGTTTTATTATTAAAGCCATTTAAAATGGTAAGAGACTGGCAGTTTTATTATTAAAGCCATTTAAAATGGTAAGAGACTGGCAGTTTTATTATTAAAGCCATTTAAAATGGTAAGAGACTGGCAGTTTTATTATTAAAGGCATTTAAAATGTTAAGAGACTAGCAGTTTTATTATTAAAGCCATTTAAATGGTAAGAGTCTTCGTTATCTTTCTCGTACTTTAGAAATTTGTTATTTATCGAAAACCTTTAGGTTAGCCATTTCAAGAATCAGTCATAATTAATTTTCGCAGAAACATTTTCGAATATCTCAACTTCCGGGAATACTTTCCTATTGTTTTAGAATTTATTCAGGTGATAAAGAGATAGATAAACAATTTTGAAGTTTGAAACGAAAATTGTGTTCACATCTTCCTTTGTTTTAGACATTTATATTTGGCATTATAACAGATAAAACTTCATGATTTAATGACGACACAATCGTAATCCCAATCTCAACTTAATTTATAAATGCGATGAGTTTCTTTGATACTAATTCATTCTTTATATACTCAATCAGTTTTCTTGAGAAAAAACGCGGGCTAAAGCTAGTAATATTATGAATAAACGATGGCCTACAAGTGATTTTGAAATTTCGACTTTTTATAAAGTGATGAGAGACCCACGAGAAATGGTACCATATGAAGGTCATTCACTGACGACATATGCAGCACGATGCCTAGTATCGCCCTGTATAGATATATAAATAGGCAAGTGAAACGCCTTAAGCGACTTCTGTCTATATGGTACCTATTTTCGTAGAACGACACTAATTAATTACACAACACAGAAGTGACAATGATCAGCAGGCCTACCATCAACTTTTATGAAATCGATCCCAATGCAACTCAGTTCAATTTAGGTTATTATAGGTTATAATG
This sequence comes from Plodia interpunctella, assembly GCF_027563975.2. Classification (NCBI taxonomy): domain Eukaryota; kingdom Metazoa; phylum Arthropoda; class Insecta; order Lepidoptera; family Pyralidae; genus Plodia; species Plodia interpunctella. The sequence continues at coordinate 1,130,211 of NC_071310.1, forward strand.
AATCACGTTCATACAAAAAATTAACTCGATGATACGAATTTGCGATGGAGAACAGTTTAGGTCGAAAAGTGGATCGCGTTTCGGAATGATGGTAAGACTTCGCTAAATTCGTCGGCTAAACAACATGATTGACGTAAAACTACCTGAAATATTTTAACTATTGTCTTGACACTAGGTTTAACAGGAAGTGACTAGCTACCAAATACAATATTTCCCAGAATATTAATCACAAAAATCTAACTTGACTTTAACTTGACCGACGGTGACCTCGGACCGAAAAAGGTCATCAAGATAAGGTAGAGGTTATAAATTTTTCACATGGGCCATTATGGTTCAAACCACATGCCAAATTGACACACAAATTGTAATTGTACTGGTATTTTTGACGTGTTTTTATTTCGAAAGCCCATAGCGTGAATAACATAAACTAATCATTCTAATTTTCAAATTTTCTTCTCTAAACCTTTATAATAAACAGAGTATAAAACATCGATTTTGGAATCAATTTTTATAGCATGACTTTTGATATAAACATAAGTATTATTTTTACATTATTTAGACGTAACAAAATGTCTGTAAAGCCCCAATTTCTATGTTGTGAATGAACTCAAAAACTAAATTTAATTTTGTGATTGTTATTGTATTAACACCTTATAATAATCTAATGATATTTTATAAATTACAAATGAATAGTCAGCAACAATATTTTTGTGAAAGTCTGATATAGATATAATTAGAAGGTATCAATTTTCAATTTAATTTTGTTATATATTTTAGTTTTGAACATAAAGATAATAGATGGCGCCACCAACACTTCTAAAACGCACTATGGTTTCGCTCAGACAAAAAGATATATATATATATAATATATCATTTTAATAATATATTATGCCAATATCGAATATAAAGTTAATTACACATACACACTTAAGCTATTTGCATACACACTTAATATATTTTTATATTTTTATTTTTTATTCATATTCTTCTTCCAACTCTGTTTTTTTCATTGAAATCAAAATACATATTCGTTTTGTAAAAATGATAGATTACAGCTTTTCATCAATAGCTGTTTTTTTTTAAAGAATACTTCACGTAGATACAACGCTTTAAAATATATCCATTTCGTTGTCGAGAGAGACATCGAAATAACCAAATTATCCCGGAAAAGGTCGCATTTAACTTTTTTACATGGCAATGCATACCGAACGCCAATTTGATAATTATACCCACGATAAGCAAATTACACCTGGATTAATTACAGAGTAGAGATGCTTAGAGTACAACGAAATTTCTTTATCTTTTCACGGTACTATCTTCCAGATCAGATCGAGATTATCACGATACTATCACTACCCTGTATTAACTCCTAACACTAACCTTTATCTACTCAACCAATCTTCTTGTTTCGTATTATAAAGTTACAAGTACGGAAATAGACAGAGAGAATCAATCTTACATCCCACAAAAAGTATATTCCCGTGGGTAAATAGCGTTAATTTTAAACTTAATAGACTAGGTTTGAAGCCGCGGTCAAAACCTAGTCTGTTAAATTTATTTTATAACACCATAAAATCGTAGATAGAATACAATATCGTGTACTATTTGATATTTTCAAAATTTCATATTTGACGACCTCGGTGGCGCAGTGGTCTTGCCACTGAACCGAGAGCTCCCGGGTTCGACCCCGGTCAGGTCATGATGGAAAATGATCTTTTTCTGATTGGCCCGGGTCTTGGATGTTTATCTGTATATGTATTTGTTATAAAATATAGTATAGTTGAGTTAGTATCCCATAACACAAGTCTCGAACTTTCTTTGGGGCTAGCTCAATCTGTGCAATTTGTCCTAATATATTTATTTTATTTTTTATTTATATATATTTATTCACCAAAACTTAACTTATCATTACAGAAAACATATTCATATATACATATTCTAATGCGACAGGTTAGCCTTTTATTTTACTTATATTGGCGCAAGCTTCAATCATGTTTTTTCTCCATATAACAATGATGACGTACCATCACTCTCGCAGTGCTGAGATCGTATCAGGCTTGGTCTCCGCATTTATTTCCACTACCATCACTCTTGCAACTATAACTTGTACTGCAGTCGTATCAAGCTTGGTCTCCACATTTATTTCCTCTGTGGCCATCCCGCTCGTAAGCGACCCTGATTGCCAGCGCCATGTTGTGACGTAACTTCATCCCCGTAATTTAAACCAGCGCTGATTTCAGATATCACAGCTGACGTGCCTATTTTTAAACGGTTTAATTAATATACCGGCGGCGGCGTACTTTGGGTTTTTCTGCACAGGTTAAAGTTAACGTTAAAGGTTGACTGGTGCAACCCAATCTCAACAGACTTCCAATGCAATTGCAGCTCCTCAAAAACTATTATTTAAATAAATTTACAGGGAAAGCCACATTTTTGTTTAATACACATCTTTCATATTCTTTCAAGTGTGTTATTGCTAACACTGGTGTGAGATTTTCTACAAAATTTCCTAAAAAATAGAAATGATCTGACCTGACTTTCACTACTACCTAACGATATCTATTGGCAATTAGTCGCATGTACACACTATTGAGTTTAAACTGTCAACCAGTGTGCAGGTTACCACCAGATGTTTTCCTTCATAAAAGTTCGCCATGAATTGAGAAACTATTCCTTATTTTGAAGTCGGTTGTAAATATACAAGTTACATCGCAAAAAGTTGACACCCAACATTGGTCCAAAGTTTGGCCCAACGCAGCAAACTCTCATTATAGTAGGTTTGATAAACGACCCGCGGGGAGACCGGGGTAATAGCATCCGGTGGCAAAACCCGATAAGTACAAAATAAACTAAATCAGTTATTGTTCTAACTGTATATATATAATAAATGATACATCAAACTTTATTTGCGCTTTTTCTAATGGTAATAGAAGTTTATCTATATTATAGATATACTGTTATGAAACTTAGAAACTTAGTATTGGGATACTAAGTATATTATATTTCATAACCAATGTAAGTTTCAGGCTTGTGTTTCCCAAAATACAAGCCTCAAACTTACATTGGGGCTAACTCAATCTGTGTGATTTGTCCATGCATAATTATTTAATTATTTAAGTAATATGCAGTGTATAGTCTTCGCGTGAAAATGAAAGCTAGCAATGTGACAAAAATCATGATCATATAACATAACTTTTTAATGTTTTTGTAATAATATTGAACATTGTAACAAATATAGAAATGCATTACTCAAATAACACATAATTACGGGTTTAATCGATGAGTAATATTTATGTGTGCCCATAAACCTATAAATAAATGTAAAATAAGATTCACAAGGCCAAAATCGTATTGTTAAATTGTTGTGGCTATTAAACATGGGATGTTCCAAAAATGAAATATCCGTACTTATACTGTTTGAGCATTCAACCCTTCACATTTGCTCCGCTCGGCGTTTTGTTTTGATGGACGAATCAACACCGGTTTAATTTATGAGAGTGACGTCACAAAATGGCTGCCGAAATTGCCGAGATTTTTTTTTCCGAGTTGTTGTGATAAGTATTGGGAGCCATTCGTACCACAGTCATTGCATTGTTGTAATTTACCTTACATACCTTAAAATAAATTTACAAATTTTGAATATTAAATTCGACTATGACTTTAAGATCAGTCAGCTAGACGACTTTACTGTTGCTGCCTATCAGTTTATTGTCCTTTAGTCGCCTCGTACGACATGTATGGGAGGATATGGAATTGTCTTATTCTAGATAACCTCAATAACTATTATAACCTATTATATTTAAACACTTGAACATAATGTATGGTCGGGAGGTTCCCTCTATTGTGGATGAGCTTCGCGATGGCTGACTCACGCGTCAACTCGTGAACGGGTGCTGCCGGGGGGAACTGGTCAGCTCGATCTCTTTTTAAAAGATTTTTCGTTTGGCTACATACACATTTTTTTTTTCCTTTCATCAGCACTTGATCACAATCATAATATGTTTCAGTATACCTTTTGACCATGTACTTTATTGTGTACTTATATTGTTATATTACTGATAAAAAACGATATAAATTTATATTTAAATAATGGTAAGGCCTTCTGGCATGATAGGGACCAACACTGTTTGAATGAGTTTCTGTCGACATTTCTTCTCAGGAAGGTAGATATCATTTAATTTAGAATATGACGTGAAAAAGTGCCTGTGAAGATCTAATTTCTGAATAAACGATTTGATTTTGTATTTCGTGAAATAAATTTTAATAAATCGATTAAAGTTTATCACTACACCTCACGTACGTAGGTACCAAGGCGATCATACAAGTAGTAATACTTGGCCTAGTGGCCTTTGGTCACTGCAGGCGAAAAAGAGCTTCATTACTTTACTGTACACTTTTACACTTATACGATTGAATACCAACACGTTACATACGTAAGTAGTATCGAGAATGAAAAAAAGCACAGCAAACTCTAGTAAAATAGTTACTTATAGCGAACATTTATTGCAACACTCGAGACAGGGACTTTCGAAAAACACTAGTATATTATACCTTTACACTTGAAACACTAAACCTCCACACTTGGAACACTAAACCCCGCTCAGAAGGGCTTACCATTTTTAAATATAAATTTATGTATAATTTTTTATACATAAATTTATATTTAAAAATGGTAAGCCCTTCTGGCATAATAGGGACCAACACTGTTTGAATGAGTTTCTTTCGGCATTTCTTCTCAGCAGTGGTCGTTCCGAAATGCTAGTAGTTTGTAGCTGTGGTAAACATCATTTAATTTAGAATATGACGTGAAAAAGTGCCTGTGAAGGCCTAATTTCTGAATAAATGTTTGATTTTGATTTTGATTTTGATTCAGTACCTGCGGTACCTATTACAGTTCTGGAATTTAGACATGAAGAGGTATTCCTTCAAACACGATATATTTTACAGTTTTCATAGTGAAAGAAGTTATAAATGTATTAACTGTACACACTTGTCAATTAGTCTGATACTGTATCACATCTTTATCCTTTACGGGGGAGCCAAAGCCTAGGTCAAATATTTTCTTTCTGTGAATCAAACCCAAAACCTCCAAGTGGTATACGGGTGTCGTTAAATTATAATTACTTTATTCATGCGAGTGAATTATTAGCATAGGAAAGTGCATTAAATGAGCATGATCGCGTGCTCCCGCCGCGGTTAGTAAGGCTGTGAGCACACGTTGTAAGGCTATGTGCACACATTTTACTTGCAGATTATGACCTCAAAGATGGAGCCCAGAAAGACCAAGACTTATTGGTGGTTTAATTTTGGCAGACTTCTAGTCTATGAGAAGAATCTCCAGTTAATAAAACTTTCCCAAAAATATATTTCTTCCTGCCAACCAAGTTAGGTATAAATTGCAGTTCAAGATTAAGGGAAAATTTTTGGAAAATTTCCAAAGTTATTGGCAAAGTTAAGTTTCCATAACTCCACTGGTGAACTAATGTGTGAACGATCTGGAGATTATAAAGCCATCGAAAATGCAGGGCTTGTAATGGATTTTTAATGTACCATTTCAGACGATTCGCCCCAACATCGAAGACGTTAGGTAAATGGATATTGTGAACTATTGCTTCCATATACTTTGTATTTTATTTATTTTTCCATATTTCTAGTACCGAAGAAAATTTCAAAAATTTCATTTCGTCAACTTAACTCGCAGACTGAAGTAATAAATAAATAAATATAAATATATTGGGACAAATCACACAGATTGAGCTAGTCCCAAAGTAAGTTCGAGACTTGTGTTATGGGATACTAACTCAACGATACTATATTTTATAATAAATACATATATAAATAAACATCCAAGACCCGGGCCAATCAGAAAAAGATTATTTTCCATCATGACCCGACCGGGGATTGAACCCCATCGGTTCAGTGGCAAGAACCTTACCACTGCGCCACCGAGGTTGTCAAAAGTAGTATTAAGTAGTATGAAGTATTCTGTCAGCTTAAGTTTCAGTTGACAGAATACTTGAAAACTTTATTAAAGTGATCTATGTTTTGAATAGGTATGCTCTGGTCCACAATAAAAGCAACGATTGGTTGAATAATTGAATATGCATATTATTTGTATAATTATAAAGTAAACAAATCCTCAGATATATTACAACAATCTATAAGATTTCCAAACAATTTATTTTTAAAACAGCGCTTCAGTGAACCTCAATAACATAACACATCTCAATAAGTGTATTTATACATACAAATTTAATCTCTAAAATTAAAACTTGAAAGTATATTTTTCATTGCAAATAAAAACGCTAATTACAGCAAGTACGTGAGAATGACCGGGCAGCTTAAATTAGGTTTTTATGCTATTTATAAATCATGCAATGACGTGCAGCGCGCCGTGTACTCACGCCAACTTAATACGAGCTTGCTTTAAATCTAACTCAGCTTAACTCACTCAAACAAATTAGTGTTGCCGAACTATCGGTAGTTTTACAATCGACAGTTTAAACTATCGGTACTATCAATCTATCATCAAATCTATCATCGATACTATCGATAGCAAATCTAATATTCAGGGCAATACTATCATTAGTGTCGATAGTCTTCTCGGCATAACAGTTCGATACTACCGATAGTATTGCTCTTTATCAATAGTATTGCACCTAACCCGGCTATCGATAGTCAATCGAAACGGAATCGATAGTTGACTATCGTGAGGCAACACTATAACGAACTGAGCGCCATGCCCCATTGCTCAGTTGTGCTCCGTTGCGACGGCGCAGTTTATTGGAGTTACGTTGTTTTCTATTTGGTCTTGACATAGGATTGAAGCATGGCTATATAAAATCCAATGTGTTTAAAAGAAGAAAGCTTAGAAAAAGACAGACTCGAAGGACGAATTTGTTTTATACATGGAATTAGTAGGTACCCCGTAAATTCCATGGTTTTACGCAACAATAAACATACATAGCATCATACATATATGATGCTATGTATGTAGTGATAAGACTTGTGATTTCACCCTAGAATAAGACCACTCCATATCTTGGATGTCGTACTAGGCGAGTAAGGGACACAAACCTTGGCAGCTGATAGGCAAAAAGGGTATTCCCAAGGATTGACGTCAGGCAGGCGGACTTCATTAAATCAACTCGGTTTACATACTTGAACACTAAAATTCAGTCTTATAATAAACAACAAATACCTCATTTTCTTTTTTACGAGGGAAAATTACCGCGCTAGAAGTTATTAAAAATAATATTGTAAATTTGAATAATGTTGTGTTTAAGAAGCTGTTTTATGAAGCTATTAATTAGTTGTAAACTAACAATAACTTAGGACATGTTCTAGATTTACTTTTTAAAATATGGCACTCTCAAAACATAATGTTCTGTTTAACTATCGTTTAAAAAATATACTAGCGACCTGCCCGACTTCGCACAGGTGCAATATCATTCATGTTATATAAACTTTATTCCTGAATCACAATAAAAAAAACTCCACATTTAAATCCGTTGCGTACTTTTAAAGATCTAAGCATACGTAGAGACAGGTAGATATCAGGAAACGACTTTATTATGATGTTATATAAAAAAAAGACCTTTGGAGAATGAAAATTAAATTTACGTCCTAAATTTTGATAAATTTGTAAAAGTAGTTTTCTTGTCAAAATTCGCAAACGTCGAATTATGTCGCTCACTTAGGACGCTTACGTGGCTACGAGCCAACTTACAACGTCAATCTAATCTAAGCTTTGCTATTTATAGTTGAAAGTTCAATATGGCTTGGCATCATAATTTGGCTCGTATCTACGCACGACGGCGGTTGCAACTTCAGAAATTCGCAGACAAATCACGATTTGCTCGTAAAGTCCAACAGTTCAACATTGTTTGCTATTCTCTCAAAATATTACCTCTTGGAGTCACGGGCTCAGATTATATTATAGCTTTTGTCCGCGGCCCCGCCCGCGTGATTTTCCCACGAGAGTAGTAAGGTGTCGTTTTGAAATTACATGTATACAAAATTTAAAGATTGTTTGAGTAAGTAAAGCGTAAAGTTTGCTACCTACAAATAAACTTACTTTCGCATTTTTATCTAGGAAGTTAGAATGTTCATGGATAAAATTCACACATTGTATTTTTTCTTTAATTAATCGTCTCTTATTTCGCCCATGCTATCCGTACTAGTCTGGAAGCAAAATAATAACGAAACTGCATGATTCTCCTCCCGCGCAAATTGTTAATTGTAACGATCAAGGGAAAGGGCTATAAATTGTATAAACTTACTTCTCACAAGCGATGGGATAGCAATCATCACTATTTAATCTCAACATTCGGTCAACATTTATTTCATTCAATTCATTCACATTCAAAAAACTACAACTTACTAAAAAACTTTTTTCAACCCACAAACCTTCGTCTTGATGTAGATTTTAATCATCGAAAACATAAATGTGTAAAGAGACCCAATTTATTAACAACCAGGCTAAGGTTAAATAACCTTTTTTCACCTTAAGACCCTCAAAGAAGCACGTGTACACATATACAACGTAACATTCTAGCTATTTACAGCACTAACGTCGGGAAAGTTATCCTTGACCTTTGCGTAATTATTTGTATTATTTCTTTGAATTGCAGCAACCCTAACTTTAGTATTTCACGAAGTGAAAAAATGTAATTAAGGTCTCTCTAATTCGCCTATTCCGATTGCATTGAAGGCTGTGATGCCACCAAGGTAGACTTCGGTCTGCGTATAATAAAACTTATTTTTTTTTTAAGATTCAGCTGTGTTATTCGTTCTTTTTAACGCGAATTCTATGTGATTCTTTGGACTTCAAGGTGTGAGTGAGGTGACAAGCAGATTATAATGATAGAATGTGGCCGTTGATGAGGTATTCTAGGTGACTACTATCCGAAATACTTATTCGTAACACGTTATACCTTCGACCCTTGTCTCTGGGGGTTGGCAAAACACAGCCGAACTGATATGGTACAACAATAGTATGGCATGGTATTCGAGTCGGTATATCCTGTATATACCGAGCCGGATATCGGTATATCCTGTATATACCGAGCCGGATATCGGTATATCCTGTATATACCGAGCCGGATATCGGTATGTCCTGTATATACCGAGCCGGATATCGGTATGTCCTGTATATACCGAGCCGGATATCGGTATGTCCTGTATATACCGAGCCGGATATCGATGTATCCTGTATATACCGAGCCGGACATTATATACCCCGTGTACATACGAAACGGAGTGAAAACCGAACGAAAATCACGTAGTTTTTGAGTTAATGCGTAACTGAACGAAAATCACATAGTTTTTGAGTTAATGCGTTCATGCAAACAGACGCAACAGGGGAACTACATTTATAATATTAGCTGGGCCCCGGGACTTCGCTCCTGTGGGAATTCTGGGATAAAATCTGCCCTGTGCTATTCCAGGTTATATTCTAACCGTGTACCAAATTTCATAACAATCCGTCCTGTAGATTTTGCGTGAAAGTGTAACAAATATACACACATACATCCTCACAAACTTTCGCAATTATAATATTAGTAGCATAGGACGTAGTGGTATGAGGATAGTAATCTTTTACAATTTACTTCAAGTATACGTATAATCTACTAAACGTTATCACAAAATCAGCATTGTTATAAAAATTAATAGATTCCTATCGTACTGGCTTGTTATTTCATCGACCTTACAATACACGTAAGCTCCACCCTTGAAGCTCCACTCACAAGGTCCAGCAGCCTTAAAGCTCAGCGCGTGAAGGTTGTCACGTTCCAGCGATTATAGCTTACACCCTCAGCTTTTATATAAATATCCAGTCGATGCAAGTTTTATAGACATACAATTATTATAATAATGTCCAATACATAATTATGAGGAGGACCTCAGTAGTAAAGTGACAGTGGTGGTTAAGACACTCTCATGATGGTCGGATGGGTGATCAAAACTATCTTGAAATCCTCCGTGCTTCGGAAGGCACGTAAAGCCGTTGGTTCCTGTTGTATTTGCAGTCGTTAAAACCTCCCAATCCGCAATGAGCCCGCGGGGTGGGTCATGGCCCAAATTCCTTGGTAAGGAAGGCCAGTGCCCCAGCAGTGGGAACGTTTAAATGGCTGTTGATGACGATAATGAAAGATTATAACCTTCGCAGAAAATGTATTAATATAGAAATATAAAATAAGTAGCAATTGTATTTATAGCTTCCTATTTACACTATATTGTGTATATGTAAGTATGCATGTATATACTTATATATTAATAATATAAAGAGAAAAAAATGTTATTCTGTATTACTAAAATTTTGCCATATATATATTTTTTAATTGACTATCTATAAAGTATCCTTCTACTTAGCCAAGCCATTAACCTCTGTCCCCGATTTTTCTGTCAAATCAGTTTTGACAAACTCCCCGACTCTGCCAGTCACTAGACCTAACAATCGTTACACAGACACAGGCGTGCCTCTTTAAAGACTGTCCATAAAAGACCTCGTAATATTATATTATATATAAAACACTTTTTTTTCTTGACCTTTTGTTGACAGATCCATAGAGAGAAGTTTCAGAAATGTTGATTTAGTAAAAAAAGCTTTAGTCAATTTATTTCCTTTTTGTATTTTATGTCAAAAGACTAAATATCTTTCAAATCCGAGAATATATTTATAAATATTTAATATTAATGACACGAGGCCCATAGTAGATAAATTCGATAAAAATGGACTGTAACTGGTACTTTACAATATATGGAAAACAAGGCGCGCGTCCGTATGGTCGGAGGAAAAAAAGAGGAATGCTGGTCGGCCGGCGCCTGCGACGAATGTGGGCACGGTCCCCCCGCGCCTCACCTCAGCACGTCCGCGCAGCGTGCGTAGACAGTGTGTTTGTGTGAAAATAGAGAAAGAATATCGCGAAGCTATCATTATCAGCCATTTTAATACCTATTTTGATAACTTTAGAAAAGGTTTATGATCCCTCTTTAAAACTATTCTCATACAAAAAAAAATGATAGTGTTTTCATAAGATCATAAAGTTCATTTACAAGAATACTCATTTCTGTAAATCCCTTTGGCTGGTTTACAAAATTTACTGTCTGTTACATAAAACCTTAAAAGTAATTCACTATAGCACTTTACTTCTCATAGCTCGACAAGACGCTTATCATCGGATTGCAACATGAAAGTAGAATAGAAAATTAGAGTTATCGTGTCGTATAAGTGTCAACCGCTTGATAACGTCTGTAATAAAGTAACTCGGTGTATTGTGCAATGCAACGGCATTGCTTAAATGCACACTGAAATTAAAGATACTTGCACAAAATTATTTGAACAAGAAAAGTTGAAACACAGGCCGAGTTTTATTTTAATTTTTACATAAAATGTTTTTTATAAAACTTGCCCTTTTTTAAAAACTACTATAAAAATTTTGTGTGCATACAAAATAAAAAGCCATGTGTACATGTATTGCCAATACTTCTTACAACAAAAACTATTCTAAATATCCTCTCAAATGACTGAACAAAAGAGTTTTATTAATTTAAGTAAATTCTATCGATTTATTTATGGGGAACTGGTCATTTCGTTTCTCATATATTTTCATGTAAGTTAATTGTGTTTCACATCGTATATATATATATATATATATATTATAATCAGCACTCGGATCACAATCATAACCTGTTTTGATATACCTTTTGACTATGTACATTATGTACTTTTATATATTATTAGAAAAAAAAAAACATTGTAAGAAACAATAACGGTAAGCCAATCTGGCATGATAGGGACCAACACTGTTCAAATGAGTTTCTTTCGGCATTTCTTCTCAGCAGTGACCACTGCTTACTGCACTTCGGAACGACCGTTCCGAAATGCCAGTAGTTTGTAGCTTGTGAGAAATAACTATAAATATAAAAATTGACGAGAAAAAGTGCCTGTGAAGGTCTAATTTCTGAATAAATGATTTGAATTTGAATTTTTGAATTTGGATATTACGTGATATGTGATTGAGTAACAAACATTCTCAATTATATTTTTCTCATTTATAATTATTAAATACCTAATAGGAGACAGAATCATTAAGAAGTAAAATAACGAATAAAATTAATTGAAAATATTCCAATCGTTCCAATTTGAAAATTAGTGTAATGTACAAAATTTTATAAAACAGTCACGAATAAAAGTAAATTGTCTACTAAACGGCAAATCATTTGAATATTTTATTACTGGCAGTCAAAAGCGCTATTTATGAAATTCCAAATATTTATTTCAATTGAAACTGACTAAAAATGTTCTACCTGTACTACTGGGTCAAGGTAAAACGTTTAATTTTTTTATGGATATTTCGACAAAGCAATCATATTAAATATCACAGGAAAGAACGCAATATAAGAAAGTTTCTGTTCATGTTTGATGATTGCGAGAGAATATTTTTTTAATCAATCACGAAAAATTTACAAGATAAATTTTGATGAAGAAAAAATTTTTAAGATGAATTTTTATATCAATACCATCAGATATTCCCACAGGAGCGGAGTCCCGGGGCGAACTAGTATTTTATACCTTGTTTGTTGGAATTACTAAAGAAAACCGCTTTGGGTCTTTAAAACAGAAATAAAAAATGCTGAAATAAAATCCACTAATTGCCCGCAAACCACATCTAAATTGATAAATTGAACAAGATTTGCAGTTCCGACCTTTACTCTGCGTCCTAGGTAATTGACTAAACGTTAATCGATGCGACGGGACGCTGCACGCGTATGTGTTACATCGATTTCATAGTAACACATCACCTAATGATCAACAGAAAAAATATATGATTTGTTGAATCATCATCTTGCTTCGGCATTTTCGACTTTTTAAGAAACAAATTAACGACTAGAATGGTTAGCAACGCTCACGTGATGGCCCATGGTATTGGAGTTACTGTTGTTCCTGGGCAGCGGTGATCACTTACCGTCAAGACCCGCTTGCTCGTTTGCCACTACATTCCATGAAAAAAACCCAAGCTTAAGCATTTATTCAGAAATTAAACTTTGACAGGCACTTTTTCACGTCAAATTTGAAATGATTTTTAAAATGCTACAATCTACTGGAATTACTATACGACCACTGCTGTGAAGAAATACCAAAATGTAGGTAAGTATCGCGCTGGCTTGCCGCATTTGGCGCTTAACTAGGACGACGGGGTTGCGATCGAGTGACCTCGTCGGGTCGCTCTTACTCAGAAATACCGCGGCCTTTGGAGAGAGAGCGCGAGACTTGGTCCAGAAAATCTGGGTCTATTTGATATTTCCAACAGAACTTGGACTAGAAATATATTTTAGTATTGGTTAAAAGTAACTTAGCCTAGGCACGGCATTGAGATGAGCGTTTGGACCTATTTTCTATTCGATGGATAAGTTAAAACTTGTATCTAGTCTAGTCAAATTATTTTTGAATCAGACTCATATATGAATATTCTAGAACATGCCCATAGATATCTTTTATCTGAACAGAGCCTATTCCTTTCAAAAGTTGGCGAAGAACTATGTTAATTAATGACTTATAGAATTACAAATGTCCATGGACTACGGTTTTTCCTTACCATGAGAGGCAATCCTCGTTTGCATACTAAGTTTTAAAAATGCGAAAAACCTGTGTGTAATTTTCGATAGTATGATTGATAGTCGATATCATAATTGCAATAAATTTTATATAATTTATTAATTTGCAATATGCCTATTCCTTTGCCCTCATTTATGTTTGAATAGATACCTAGTTGTAACAATTTCTAAATGGTGCAATAAAGACTTCATATATCTATATCACAGCTATATAGCGACGTGACGATCTCCACGGAAATTTAAAAATTTAATAGCTAAAGAAAATATGATAAGCATTTGGTCAGAATTTTTTAAAAGTAATTTCCAAGAAAAGAGTATTATTTCTCATCACGAGAACTAGAACATGGTTAAACTTTAGCCAATGTATTTATTGTGGGTTCAAATAAATAAATATATTAGGACAAATCACACAGATTGAGCTAGCCCCAAAGTAAGTTCGAAACATGTGTTATGGGATACCAACTCAACGATACTATATTTTATAACAAACACATATATAAGTATAGATAAACATCGATAACCCGGACCAATCAGAAAATGATCATTTTCCATCATGACCCGACCGGGGATCGAACCCGGGACCTCTCGGTTCAAGGGCAAGCACTTTATCACTGCGCCACCGAGGTCGTCAAAGGGTTTTAAACCTAAATAGGCTTTAAATTTTAATGTTAGTTCTGCAACGATCCTCATCTTCACAACAGCCCTTTTCCATTCGGCCTCTCTTCGCCATTATCCTCTGTGCCTCTCTCATCCATCCTAAATCCAGAACATTAAAATGAATGAATGAACAGAGAAATTAATCATTCTAATTTCTTCAATATTTTGTAACCTAAAGTGAAACAACGAGGTAGTATAAATGCAAAAGCATTCCGTTTCATATACATTATTCCGTAACGCGACGATCTTATTTTGTCGGCTGTCCAAGTCTTAAGCTTATTTCTTATGTGTTTAATTATATGTATTTCCATGCAAAAATTAAACAAAAATAAATGTGAAAGTGTATGTCAATTTATCCTTCAACACGTCAAAACGGAGCAATGGATCGAGGTGTTTTTTTTTAAGTGTGAGCGATTTTTGTGATTTTTTTAAGTGATCGGTTAATTTATGCCACGGATGCCGTGCAACTCAAAAACTACTGCACCGACTTTCATGCGGTTTTCACCAATAGACATTGTAAACCATCCTCAGGAGGGATGGTTTACAATGGATGGATTATTATGTAATGATATTGATTAGATAATGTAATGATGGAGCTATACACGTATTTACTTTAAGTATTATAAAAGTAATTTTATATTATTTAAAAGAAAAACAAATTAATCTTTGGTACCTTTGATTAAACAACACCAAAAAATAGAAGATCTGATATCCATACAAATGATTTTCACGCGTAATCTCTACCATCTTACATTTTAACCCACGAGTGAACTTTTCTCAATGGAATTTCTCAATGGCGGTTCAAACGCTATTATTCAAATCTAAACCTTTTGTTGAGGGCACAAAGTCTGAATTCGTCCCTCGCCTTCCTAAGAACGTGACAACGTTCTGGTAAATTGAGATGTTTAGAAAATATCGTCGAAATGCGAAGAATTTAAAATTAATTCTGTATTCAGCGCAGATGCCGCGCCTGGCGTCTATTT
This sequence comes from Plodia interpunctella, assembly GCF_027563975.2. NCBI lineage: Eukaryota > Metazoa > Arthropoda > Insecta > Lepidoptera > Pyralidae > Plodia > Plodia interpunctella. Next base: position 1,145,471 of record NC_071310.1, read on the forward strand.
ACTTAGCGAAGGGTTATTAAAAAGGAGGAATTTCAAGATTTTTCATAATAAAAGAATGAAATCATAAGGCTTTCTGATAAAACTATTGCTATCTTCATCTCTTCCTGGGCGCCTACCATCAATGATTCAAATGCAACGCAGTTCAGTTTAGGAACCTAAAATGAATCGCGTTATTTGGTACCACCAACTTATCTTAACAAAGTCACATTTGAATCGTAAGGAGTGAATGAAATCAATTTAAAAAAAATAAAATTTTCTCTGAATCGTAAACCCCAGTGACAGTAGCCAAATGTAAGAAAGAAATAAGGCTATACGATGTCGATATATTTTATCTCGTTTCAAGAGTTGCGTTCCGATTTCAAATTCTTACCATTTTGGGCAAACGATACGCACCTTTTTGTTACTTAAAATTAAAATGTATTATTATCAATTTTGCTGTTGCATGACTATAGTAAATACAAAACACAATAAAATAAAATATTTAAATTGAAATAAATGCAATATTATGCAGACTAAAAATTTGTCGGTCATAACATCTAAACACAAAGTTCGGAACATAAAAACCGTATCACGAAAGAGTTTCCGTGGCAAAATTAGGAACTATCAATAACAGATAGGCTACATCTTTGTTTTCAGCGACAGTAGTGCCACGTCTGTGGGACTTCTTTCGTGGAAACCTATCTGAAATAGTAACTTTTTTTGAATCGCCAATTTTGACAGCGATCCAGTTTAAGTTCTCAATGCACTTCATGGTACGGAATTATATAAGATAAGAATATAAGACCTATATTTGTTAATTGACGTCCTTGGAGAAAAGGCTGCGGTGAAGTTTGTTGCGCCGCTTCTTCTTCACCTGCGCATTGGAAGCCGGCAGTAGACTTAGTTTAAGTAATTTTTGACGTCAATAAGTGATGTATATCATCCTAAATTGAATAAAGAATTTTGAATTTGAATTTGAATTTGAATTGTATGCAAAATAAGTGAATGAAATCGAATTGGTGTATTGTTTTGGTCACTACCTATAATGGATCGTTATATCATCTTGATGGTACGAATTTGCGATGCAGGTCAGTTTAGGTCGTAAAATAGAGCGCGTTAAGCCTTTGACTATTTTCGTAGAATTCCTGTTTGTGATGAAAATATGTTTCCATTTTTGCCGCCAATCACATCTATCTGTAATACCTATTAAAATATCATCTAGTATTTTCGTTTTTATTACTGGCCAGTACAGTGAAAGTTAGCGAAGTTAGCTTTTCTTATTCTGAATTGAACAAAATTTTAAAAATTTATAGCAATTCACAAAAGCAATGCTCGTCCCGGCTACGTTCTGGTAAAGATATAATTAATTAAATTAAACCTTCCTCAGAGTTTATGATAAACAGACAGACTTTGAACTTTGTTTTTTAATATGTATGGATATATATATACATATATATATTTTCCTCCTTCCTCAAAAGCCTCCACTAACTTCTTCCACGCCAAGGAACCGCAGAAAAATTGTGCATGATTACTTCTAAAGCTTACCTTCAAATCTCTTGAATGCCGTAACTCCTGCCTCCTCGGCGGCTGTCCAGGCAGGTCAGAGTACACCAGATTCCTGACAGAGCCTCGGAACTTGGGCTCGAAAATCACTGACGGCAACGCCAAGGTTGTCAACTTTGTGTTGTACCTAGAACAAAAATAAATTAATTAATTTAAAAAAAAATACGATTATGGAAATTTTGTACATACGTTTAGTTTGGATGACAATGCATTATAATATGATAAGCATTTCTTATAGTGCAACCAGAAACGGCTGCCGACGGGAGAACTCCCCAACATTTCTTTGCACGGACGGATATTTTGGTCACGCATTGACTGTAAGATCAGATTTCTCTAAAAATAATAAAAGCTTTTGTCGAAAATTCCATTTTCGCAAGAAAAACTTATCTATGATTCACTCAAAAAGAGTAGGTAGCTAAACACTATTTTCAAAAAAACAATTCGTTTCAATTCCCCTCGCCCCCATTCGTCTCAACATCTCACAATTTATCTCCCTCCTTTTCTATTAAAGCGAGCCAGCAATATTTCAGCAGTTGACACGTTTGAAAATGATGTGCCGTAGTTTAAAATGGCTTTCGTGACATATTTTCCGGTTGCATTTTACGTACTTTTGATAAATTTCTGTATTTTAAATTTCAGACGCAGTCTTGGCGGAAAAATTTTAGACTCGATTTATTTATACAAAATGGTGCCCAGTAAATATACTGACTGCCATTTGAGATTATATTTAGACGACGGAAAAATATTTTAACTTCATGCATATATGATCAAACTGGGTTTTTTAAATTAGAATTTACAGTTGTTTTTGTTTCACTGTTATACTGTGCTTTAAAATACAATAAATGGAAGAATTTGGTTTTTTTTTTTAACTTTATATTCGTAAATTCAAATTGGAATTCAAATCATTTATTCAGAAATTAGACCTTCACAGGCGCTTTTTCTCGTCAATCTTTATATTTATAGTTATTTCGTAATTAGTAATCGGTCTAATTGTACAGACATACATGCCAATAGGTTTAAGACATAACCCTCCCTTTTTTCTTTACTGCAGTTGGGTAAAAAATAGAACTCAAACGTCTCGTATACTTTAAATTCAACGTACACGTCGCTCCGTAACACGCCTTAGGGAACAAAATTCTTAAGGTCAGTTGGTTCAGTTTTACTATGAAAAAGTACACAACTATGTCAAAATTGTAGTAAAACATTTGAGAAAGCTATAAACTAAACCTATCGCCGCGCCGGTTGACTGTAAGCAAGACTATAAGAGATCAACGACCCGCCATTGTTTCTATGTTTGTACACGTATCTCTCTTGTAATAATAGACTTAATAAAATTGTTACAAGCAAACAATAATCTAGTAAATTGAGATGTTTAGAAAATATCGTCGAACTGCAAAGAATTTAAAATTATTTATATTCAGCGCGGACGCCGACGCCCCCGGCGTTTGTTTACTTGGTGAAAAGGGAGAAATTCTGACACGGCGGAATTGATACTTCTTTTAGTGCAATAAAATTATTATAAACTACTACTGTATTAAAATTTCTTGAATCACTTTTTCTTCAGGGCTTATTTCAGCCCTGTCAAAATCTAGAGCTTAGAGCTTTTACTCCACATAGATCAATTCTATTGGTTAAACTCAAGCAACATAAACGATTTCCTCTGTCATATTAACACTTAATCACTTCGTGAAAATATCCTAGGCTAAAATCAAAATCTGATAAGAATTTTTATGATGAAAAATCGATTAACCAATACATAAAGACATTTATGTATTTAAAAAATGTTTAAACTACGTATAAAAAAGTAGTTACTCCTAAATTTCATCAAAATCTACGCTATAACTTTTGAGTTTATTAATTGCAAACAAAAATACAAATCTTTTATCTTTATAAATTACTAGGAGCGCCTCGGGGCTTCGCTCCCGTGGTAATTTCGGGAAAGAAAGCAGCCTATTCGTTATGTGTTATTTCAGGTTATATTCCACCCGTGTACCAAATTTAATAACGATCCGTCTAGTATATTTCGCGTGAAAGAGTAACTGACAAACATACATACACGTACATCCTCACAAACTTTCGCATTTATAATATTAGTAAGATTGCGGATAGATAGTTTGTTTCACAAGAAAACCAAATGCCCAAAGCAAAGAGAATTTTCTCATATAAAGGTACAATTTCTTAATTACATCTAAGAAGCGCGTGGTGCTCGGAAAATTCTAGAATTTCATTAATTTAATGATAAGGTCTGCAGCTGTAGTGGCGCAAGGTGCGGGCAAGGATAGTCGACTGCCTAGGGCGCTAAATACATGGCGCGCCTTTGAATGCAAATGCAAGAACAACCTCGGTGGCGCAGTGGTAAAGCACTTGCCTCCGAACCGAGAGATCCATTCCATCATAGGATGGAAATGGATCATTCCCATAATGGAAAATGATCATTTTCTGATTGGCCCGGGTCTTGGATGTTTATCTATATATGTATTCGTTATAAATTATAGTATCGTTGAAGTATCCCATAACACAAGTCTCGAACTTACTTTGGGGGCTTGCTCAATCTGTGTGATTTGTCCTAATATATTTATTTATTTAGGAGAAGACCTAAAGGCGTAACTGGTAGTACGAATGCCCTAGATTTTAAAATATATTGAATAATAAATAGCGCACTCGTTTCCGTGAATTAGGTTTTTTTAATGTGAATTTCCACTAATCATGCTATCCCAATATGAATTCATGTAATTTAACAGACATACGAGTAGACCATTTTCGTTGTTTTATCAGACATCAAACAAAATACTAGAACATTTTGAGAATTTATACATACATATATATATTATGTTTATTTTTATAATTAAGTTGATAAAATGGTACTTCGATAACCAACTCGCAAACTTGGTTTTAATATATTAAAAATCACAAAATAAATATAACAATATTGTACATTTTTGACTGACAGTTGCTACAATAACATTCGGTCATAGACACTAAAATTTAATACAAATGGCATTAGAGGGTGCGAATATTTGCTTAGAGCATTGCGTGTACAGACGTTCGAAGAAAATTCTCAAAATGTTCTAGCATTTTGTTTGGTGTAAACACTGTTTGAACGAATTAAAATTTCGCTTGGAATACTGTAGAAGAATACTCATGTTAAATGCTCGTTTAGTATAAATTCACCATTAATCACGGGGGCGCCGTTTAAAATTTGCCCTGGGTACTTATATTGCTACACCCGACACTAGGTGGAGAATGGAGAAATTATAGTATTTTTAAACTGAGCGCTCTCTGGGGTGTATCAGGAAACGTTATAATGTACTCTCGTGTCTGGTTTGAACTTGCTGGCCATTTATTGCATTGTGTAAGGAGTTGTTTTAAAAATATAATTATATATATATATATATATATATATATATTTTACCACCATGAAAGTTAAATTAAAGCCTAAAATTGCTTTGTATACTACAAAGCAATTTTAGGCTATTACGTTGCGGAGTTTTTACAAAAATATAATTTTCTTACAAAACCGCAGGACAATTCAAAAACAACAAAATAATACATTTCTCTGAAACCGAAATAAGTAATAATTTTCATAGAATTTCAAGAAGTGGGCCCTCGACCACACGCACATATAATATTTTATAACCGAAATATTTTGTTTGAGATTATAAATGTAACAACAAGGTACGGTTTGCTCCCACTGCCTGTACGGGACGTCACTTGAATCGTAGGTACTATAAACCAGTGGACCCCACCCCACATGGGGTCTCTTCCACTTCCATACAGAGGTCAAGGCACACGTGCGAGAATTAAATGCCGATAGCTTAATTGTTGCCAATGAACCGATCCGTCTACCGAAAGCTTGATCGGTTTTATATATTGTATGAATACGATTCAGATTTCTCTCTCCTATGAACACAATCTACCTAATTCATTCAATTTTTCAGCCGTAACTTTCAGAACCCAGGGTCTAATTTCATTCGCTATACGGTTTTTTAACATCATTTACTGTACACCATTGGCACACATATCGATTGACTAAATGTTGATGCTGAAGAAGCCCGGTTGGAACCCAAAAAAGAGCCGACTTGATGTCGTCAAAGATTTTAGATTTTACAATATCTAAGTAAATAGTACATTCAACTCACCAGCGCTGCGCCATTGTAATATGAACACTCATTCCACGCTACAAGTTTCAATTTCACATGACATATTCGAAAGTAAACCTTCTATACGACAGTCCTATTACCTATTCTGTGTCCCAGAGCTAATTCGCCGCAAGACCGCCAGCTACATTACTTAATTCCTTAGGCGTCGACTGAGAATAACAAAATTCATAAACCGGCAAAGCGCTCGCGGTTGTTACACACTAATTTCTAATTAATTTAACCGACTTTCGTAATGTTTGAATTATTTATTTAACCTTAATTCGAGTAAATACGATATGTAAAACACATTGTGGTATGTAATACCACATTGTATACAATTAACAGCAATCTTAATCTTCGAGCTTAGTGTGATCGACCGATCGAAACATAGAACAGAGCTACCTATATAATTTTTCAAGCAAATTATAAATGCGATCAAGGATAAGGTTAGGACAACTAGGTATTCTTTTCATACAACATCTCACCTGTTTACAATACATTTTATAAGGAATTTTGTCATTATATCCGAATCTAAATGCGTACAATTAGCCCAAAAATCTCTTGGCTCCTTGTCTACCCAGGAATGGAAAAACACGTGATACTTTCTCTATACTTGTAATTTTAATGACGTAGACGATAATAAATATAAATAAATAATAAATATATTAGGACGAATTACACAGATTGAGTTAGCCCCAAAGTAAGTTCGAGACTTGTGTTATGGGATACTAACTCAACGATACTATATTTTATAACAAATACGTATATAGATAAACATCCAAGACCCGGACCAATCAGAAAAAGATCATTTTCCATCATGACCCGACCGGGGATCGAACCCGGGACCTCTCGGTTCAGTGGCAAGAACTTTGCCACTGCGCCACCGAGGTCGTCAAAAAAATTAGAGACGAAAAAATGAGCAATAACTTAATTAATTCAGTCCAAATAATAAGACAAAATTGAGACGTTTTGTTAAATCTCACCCGATGAAGGTCGAATCAGAACTCGGGACCTCCCTGCTGAGTGTCTTCGAAAAGAACAAATTTGCAGGTCCATGCCCTGTCTTTGCTATTCATAAGGGAAACGAGTGAAAAATAAAACACGTGAACGAAGTTTTAGTCGAGCGCATCGTTGCATTGAAATAGGTTAGTTGCCATCATGTCATTAAGAAACTCCTTTCCACGTGTCAAAAAAAAACAAAAAATATATAAAAAATGTATGACAGTGAGGACAAGTGACATCAAAGGCTTTTCAAATATACCAACTTTATATTTATAGACAGACAGATTTCTAAAAAACATTGTTTTGCCTTCTGTTGGTTCCCTTAAAGACCCCATCATTATATAATAAAAAGCTGAACCTAAAAAAATATTGTACAAAGAAAAGACTTCGCTATCGATGGTTCTCCACCACAAAGGCCACCCTTTTAAACGATGCAAATCAATACTACCTGCTTTAAGAATTGGCACAACTATCTCGCTGTCTACGGCAAACTCAACGATTTCATATTATTATAAAGAAAAGTGCCTTCATTTGCATTTCCAGACTGAATCGAAACCATCTCATGATTGGAGCCATTTTTGAGATTTCATAACAAATACCTATTTGCTACCATCATTATTCCAAATTTAATAATAATTTAATATAACTTTATTCACCAAAAAAAAGTACAATAGTTTGACAAAATAATTTTAGGAGGTAGATTTACAATTTATAAGTTAGTTGGACTGTGGACTCTGCACTAAACGACGCTTGTTTCGCAAACGTTTTACAATTTACATTACGATTTTATTTTCACATGTTCATCAGATCGAAATAAACACAATTCGATGTAACAAATGAAAAAACAAACTGAGTATAAAAAATCCATCAACCTGTCATTATGGTTTGCTGTTGTGTACAACCGAATTATTAGTAATTTAATTATATAGTTATATAATTATAACTACAAAATAATAATTTTTACTATAATTAATGAGAAATGTTCTATCAAATCGTGTAGGATGAGGCTGGTACAAACTCAATGAGAATATCGTCACTGTACCTTCAGTCAACGCTACAGTTTTAAGAACAGATTAACTAAAAACGCACGACGCATACGCATCAGCATAAATAGCTGATATTGTGTTATAAAATAAATAATAACCGAGATCTCAATACATAGAGATTTCGGTAACCTCGTTTTATTAGGGTAAATAGGGCGAGGCATAACCAGAAATATAATTCGAGAAACACATTTAGATATATCAAGAAAACATCCCAGTCTAGACGGCTTGCCGCCATCGTCTTCGATATGACGTGTAAATACGTCGCGTTGGCGAAATTTTGGCGTCAAAGTATTGTTATCCATTTGTACAAGCGTCTATTTATACCGCCTGTCCTGTCTGTCTGTCGTTCTATCTGTATAATCTTACAAGTTAAATATCACCTACCTCCACGTCCACGTCTTAGAGTTGTAATGGATAAACTCAAAAACTACTAGGCCGATTTTGATGAAATTTGGCACAGAGATAGGCGAAACCTTCAGGAGTGACATAGGCTACTGTTTATTATGGTTTTACCCGAGCGAAGCCGGGCCGAGCTGCTAGTCTGTAATAACTTTCGTTATATTGAACACCAGTTTATTATAAAATTAATATTTCTCTTTATTAACTTCATTAAGTGCAACACGAATAATTTAAAATCGAATCATAGCCGAACGTACAATGTGATTACGAAATGTAATGCCCAAATTCAAAATATTTTAAACTTCTATATTAATTTAATTATAATTAGTTACTTACTATATATGTAATAGCTGCGCATAGGGGCTTCGCTCCCGTGAGAATTTCGGGATGAAAAGTACCCTATGTGTTTTTCCAAGTTATAAATATCCATCCGTTGATTTTGCATGAAAGAATAATAATCATACAGACATACATCATCACAAACTTTCACATTTATAATATTAGTAGCATAATATAAAGTATAATTCAGTTGATTCATGAATACAATTTATTTATTTGTAAATAGTAATTAAATACCCGAATAGAAAGACACAGTTTTTAAAATATTCCACAAATGATACGGTTGTGAAGCGTTGCATAAGGAATTAAAAAGTAGGGACGGTACGTGACTGCAGACCCGATAACGAGCCAAAACCGGCGGAAGCCGGTTCAATCCGAATTCAAACTGGCTCACACTGGGTTCTACTAGTTAACACTATAGAATAGGTTTGCTAGATCCAAATTGTAAAGTTTTATTGACGGAAGACCTCGTTTTAACAAAAAAAATGTTGAAAAAAAATTAAAGGAATGTTTAGAGAATGAACAATAAGCTTAATTAAATAAAAAAAATATTTATTTACTTTGCTAGTTTGTGTTTCGGTACACCATATCTTCCCAAATTTTACCTGATTTGGACCAGTAATGGCTGTGACAGACGGTCAGGACAGGTCAGGCAGACGCACGAGTGATCCTATAAGGGTACCATTTTTTGATTCTTAGATTAATATTGGTTGTATACAAAAACTAACACTTAAATTTTTCAAAATTTAGAATAGAATAGTTTTTTCGCAATGTGTTACAAAAACATATACTAATATAAAAAAATAAAAGAAATAGTCAAGATATTATATCAATTAAACTATAACTAGCTTTTGCCCGAGGCTTCACCCGCGTGAATTTCTCTGCAAAAGCGGAACAGATATGATTTTCATACAAACTTTCATACCCATTATATTTGGGTTGATTTTTGAAAAAAATAAGTACCCTATGTTTATATGGCGGTCTTAACTCAAGCGGTCTTAATTTCATCAAAATCGATCCTGCGGTTTAGCTTTGAAAGCGGACCAGACAGAAACACAGATTTTTGCATTAATAATATTAATGTGGATATCATATTACATGTCTTCACGCATTATCTTCTAGACCGAATGTTATGAAACTTGTTACACGTGTAGAAAATAACCTGGAATAACACAAAGCGTACTTTTTTTCCTGAAATTCCCACGGGAGCGAAGCCCCGGGGCGCAGTTACCATTACATGTGGGTTATAGGGCTCTTCCCTAGCTCGTGTTTTCGGGATATAAATAGCTTAAATCAGGTTAATCCCGAGCCGACGATCAAAGAGCCAATCAGACCATCGAGAAGGAAACTCAAAGAAGTTTGGGTGTATCGTTTTAAGAAATGTTTTTTATTAACCGACTGTAAAGGAAGGGTATTGTTTTTCGCACGTATTTTGTGTTGTGTTATGTTCGTATATATGTAATATGTGTATGTAATATTCTTTATTACCTCATATCTTCAAAAGCGAATAACGAATTTACATAAATTGAGGTATAGTTACATTCGTCTTAGCTGCCCGAGTGTTCTTAGATAAACTATAAGACTAAGGGACTCAAACCTTGGTAGCTTATAAGCGACAATACTATTCTCAAAGAGGGTGGAAGTTATGCGAGCGGCCGGTAGTAAAATCACAGTTTAATCATCAATATCTCAAGGTCTATTTTCTACGCTGACCCCGAGCTTCGGGGCATTACAACCCCGAATACAACCATGTACACGCGAAGATAAGAGAGAGATAATAAAATCTCATGCAGTAATACAATTTTGAAATTTATGACCATAAAGATTTTATTTTTTTAAATTAAATACCTACTTAAATATAATTGTCTTTTAAAAATATAAATATAAATTGTTTCTCAGAAAAACTTTCAATTTCGTTTTTAAATCAAAATAAATGACCCAAAAAACCATTAACAAAACTTCGCACACAGTTCCACAATAAATATTAAGCTCGTTAACTTGATATATAATATTATTATATATTGTAACTGTACAAAGTTTAAAAAGCGCGTTCATATCAAATGAAAAATATTAACAAAAATAACGCGGCCGCCATGAATTTAAAAATATTAACAACATAAAACGGTGTTATTTTAACACGGCTTCGTTGGTAATTTCCATACGCTATTTCGGGCAGTAGTAAACAGGGGTGGGCAAAAGGACTGACCTTTTTGAAAATGCCCACCATTGGGCAAAAAAAAACTAAAAAATTAACAACTATCTAATTTTATTGCATTTGGAGCTGAGATGCCGCGAAACACGGGTCAAAATTTTGAAGTTACAGTTGTGAATTTACAACGGGCCGCTTGCTTGATGTCAATACTCCTTTGGAATGCTATTGTTGTCTATCAACTGCCTGGACTAAAGTCCCATAGTCGCCTCGCCTAAATCAGAGACGTAATCGACAAGAAATCTTGTCGTGTTATCAATCGATTGCGATATATCAATCCTAACTATCCTAAATTATTATGTATGCGAAAATAAATTGATTTGTTACACATTAACTTATTTTTGAAAATAATAATGAAATGGCGGGGTTCAATTCCCGTACAATTCCAGATTGTTTGCATCTCCTTCAAGTGCGTTTGTTACCTCTTCACGCTTTATCTACTCAACCAATCTTCTTGAAATTTTGTATACATATGGTGTAAAGTACGGAGAAAGACATAGGGTGCCTTTCATCTCGGAAAACTAATATATACTGCTCCATTAGATAACGAGTCTGAAACGGTTCTCCGACAATTGCTTCGTCTACGAACAGAATAGAGGAGACATTCTGTCGACGAATCATTCGTAGATGAAGGGTTCTATCGTTCAAACGCCCGATGTCGAAACATTCTGTCGACGAAACGTTCGTAGACGAAGCAATTGTCGGAGAACCGTTATAGACTCATGAATAACGACTCCCTTGTGTAATCACGGGGGCGAAGCCGTGGCCTTAAGCTAGGATCAAATTTACCTGTATGCTGTTGTAATAGTGGCAAATTTGGAATGAATTTGAGTAGACCGGTGTGCTGATGACTGTACATAATTATATTTGATTTGGCTTTCGTTATCGTCGTCATTACAGATACATACGTACGGTGTCATATTAAGATTGTGTCGTGCAGAGTTCAGCCAGTCACCTAGGACATCTGAACTTAATGGCCAGGAATTGGGCGAAATCTCATAAAGTTCTGTTTTAGACCGTGCCCGTTTGCGGCAGTAAAGGAAAAACGGTGGAATTTTTGGTATTAATGATGCTATATTTCGTGAAGCCATCTTGTTTCGGGGGCTTTGGTGAAATTGTTATATGAGTTACGAGCGATCGCGGAATCGAAAAAAAAAATATATTTGGTTAATCTTACACCATGTTAGACATGATAAAATCAATTTTATAGCTTAACTAAGTAAATACGTAGTCATTTGTATTCACATTAATAAATAAATAATAATAATAAATAAATATATTAGGACAAATCACACAGATTGAGCTAGCCCCAAAGTAAGTTCGAGACTTGTGTTATGAGATACTAACTCAACGATATTATATTTTATAACAAATACATACATAGATAAACAACCAAGACCCGAGCCAATCAGAAAAAGATCATTTTCCATCATGACCCGACCGGGATCGAACCAGGGACCTCTCAGCTCAGGCAAGCACTTTACCACTGCGCCATCGAGGTCGTCAAAACACATAGACATGACAATATCATTTTTATGACATAGCTAAGTAAATACATAGCCATTTGTATACACATAAGCTTACAATATCATGTTACTTGCGAATTTAAATAGAATAACCCAGATTACAATATCGTAAATGTGCTCAAAATATTTCATCAAATTTGGTTCGTCAGTTCATAATTTGCCATTGGCCTACGTTATCCTTTATCTATGGATAAATTTATTCTTATTAAAGCCAAAGTCATTCATTTATAATTTAAGACATTTAATAATATAATACAAGCGAGCCATGACTACAATATTACCATTGGTTTAATTAACACTGGTTATATTATGCATGTATGAAAAACGCTATCTATTAAAAAATCCGCATCAAAATCCCTTGCGTACTTTTGAAGAGCATACATAGGGACAGACAGCGGGATATGACTTTGTTTTATACTATGTAACGATAATGATAATCATTTCTCAAAGCTACAAACTACTAGCATTTCGGATCGACCACTGCTGAAAATAAATACCGAAAGATAGATAGAGAGGGATGATAGCAACATTGTAATAATGTTGCTATCATCCCTCTATATAATTATTAAATTTTAAATAATTAACTAAATAATAAAATAAATTTATTATATTAGTTTAAAAACATCTATTATTCCGCTATTTCTTGAAGTTTGCACCACAGACGAGCAATGGGGACTCAATTAAAATTCCTTAGTCGTCGCTACCCACTTTTATTGCAGTAATTCTGTAAAAAGACAACTTTCGACGCATCACGTTCCCCGAGTGTTGACTTTGGTCCTAATTAACTGGTCTCTGGTATGCCCATGTTTACATTAGCGATTTTATCTTATGTATTTATATTAAAGACAGTGAGTGACGTTTTCTCGCAAAGTTAATAACGCTCTATGTATAATTTTTATTGTATAATTTGAAATAAACATTTTCTTTACCTAAATATAATTCTTAATATAGTATAAGTTAAGCTGTGACTTTCTCCTTGAAGCAACATAAAATTGAAAATAATTTATCCGCTACTAAATTATGAACATAACGAAAAGTTACACTGTTTTCTTAACATAATACATGTTTTCTTAATAAAATACAAACTCCATTGGTTCAAACGTCATAAATTTTATGGCAGGCAGATTTTCTCAAAAGTGTGAAAGATAAATCAATACAAACTTGTAAATTCTATTTATTATACGGGACGACCTCATCTGTATTCGTGGACTCAGTACCTCTTGACCGTTTATTAACTCCTGGTACCCTGGCACGCATAACTTTCCTAATCCTATGCATATGATATTTTGTACTTCAGTCTTTTTTTTTGGCGAAAAATATATTTTTTCCTTTTGCCCATGCATAATATAGTCAAAGAAAGTAAATTTCTTATGAATACGTGGAACCGTCTTGTTTATAAGCAAGTGAAATTTTTCATGAAATATCTATAACTCAAGACATACAAGACAGCCTACCAATAGGTAGGCTGTCATTGTTTATAATAGGTATATTATTTATAATATAAATGATATACCTATTATAAATAATATACCTATTATTAAAATATATTTTATATTATAAATAATATACCTATTATAAACAATGGAACACGAGGTGATTCAATAAAAATATGTTGTTATGGTAGGTTTATATAATAGTACATGTTGATTGGTATATCAACATCAACCACTTTTTGCAGTTACCATGGGGAAGTACTAGGAGTGTTCCTGAAATTTCCAACGAAACGGAAGGTTAACAGAATTCATAATTGTAAAGTTTTTTACAAAAATATAATTTTTGAAACAAGCTTTTATTGTTGTCAGAGAGATTTTATGGCATTCTATGTGTGACAAAAATAACCGTAAAACTTTGAGAGTACCCGTTTGATATACTATCAGATCATGCTTGTCATATTAATGGATTGTCATCTAAAATAAACGTGTGTACAAAATTTCAGCTCAATCGGTCTCGGTCGATGATATCTGCTTCAAAACTTGCACGTTTCCATCCGAATAGACATAGGGACATACATGGTTACAAATTAAATATGGTAAAAACAATAGTGATATTTTATACGAATGGTCCAAAATAAACTTATTTCAACTATCAACCTAAAATGTACCTAAAATTTATAACAAAATTCCACAAAAAATTAAAGATCAGAATTTAAATTTATTTAAAAAGCACCTCAGGTCCTTTCTGATTGATAAATGTTATTATAATTTAAACAATTTTTTTTTATGATAGATTTAGATAAAAATTTAGTTAATTTAGCTACTTTTATTTATTCGATTTTGTTTTGTGGGATGATAGCATGCTCGCCATTTACAGTTGCATACCCATGGATGGTGAAACATGTAGGATTCAGTTTTTCTTTTAACACCACATTGTAAAAAAATGTTAACTCATGTTTTTGAAAATAAATAATCTTTGTCTTTGTCTTATCGAGATATAAATTCAAGTAACTAAGTAATTGTAAACCGACCCAATTTGAAACAGGAACGCTTTGTGCCGTCTGCCCGGGCCCTCCAATATCCCTCAAGCCCCTGCTAATTGCCTGCCCTGGGCATTGGCCCATGATTTATGGTCACTAATGTCGTCTAAATAACGCCTTCAGTAAGGATTTTGGAATATAAACTGATGAAATCAGAAAATATTACATAGATTTGCCTCCGGACGGCGTTTCTGTTTGAATATCAGTCCTCTTTCTATATTTTTCTCTCATCTGAGCGTGTTTTTTAAATCTTATTTTTAATACAAGGCGTTATACAGTTGTGGACAGTATACAAGTTTGTTTTTACTCTTTCTGATATACCATATAACTTATAGTTTAACTTGATGGAGTAACCCGACTACTGTGCTATGGCCAGCTATGGACATAGAACGGTAACATTTTAAGCTTAAAATATTACCGCTTTATTAATAAAAAAAATATTCTCTGCTTGCAGTAGTTTTTCTTTGTGTTGTCCCTCTCTCTCTCTTGTCAGTATTTGACAATGAAATTGAAAGAACGAGACAATACAATCCGAGGATAATTAGAAGATAATGTTTTTATTAATAAGGGGGTTAAGGTTTATGAAATACGCTGTCTCCGGGCTTCGCAGAGTCACAGCTCCGAATACAACTCTGATCACGCGAGGATGAGAGAGAATGTATATTATGCCAGCTATCATAGTGGGTATGCCGAACTGTGCAGCATACACTAATAAAAACTCCCATACAAACAAACATACGCAATGTATCCGAGTTCGATAATGTCTAGCCGGCATTACAATCGGTGTTTAGCTAACAATGAGATTTCTTTCTTTCTTTTCTATTGTTAATTGCTAAACATTGGTATCAAATCAGTGAGACATGACCACCACAACATATTTCGCTGGCCGCATAACGAAACCAAGTGTGTCATATAAACCACGGGACACTCGCAACCGTTGAGCGCGGCGGAATCAGCTCAAATTGAATTAACTCAGCGTCCGACCAGTCATAAATATGTATTCCTTATAAATATTTACACTAGCAAGATTTGTCTAATACTGGATATGACTTGGAACTGTGGTGGCTTTATGATACTCGTACAAAAATCATAAATCCGCAACAGAAAAATAACGACGGAATTTTACTTGAAGAAATATTTTTTTAAAGTAAAACAACAAAAAACATATAATTGTCTCTGAAGGTAATAAGCATAGGATCTGATAGCTGATAGGCGACAACAGCATTTCCGAAGATGGTTGAAATCAAGCAGGCGGTTGTAAAAATACAGCCAAGAAAGAAATAGTTACAATTATGTTAAATAACTTAGATCCAAAACAAAACAAATAATTGAATTGTGTGTGTTAAATGGTTTGAATTTTTGACGACTGTTTTCGTCACACAAGTGCTTCAACCTAAAATGGTAGAACATCTTTTTATTCCATCTGTCTTTAAGACGTCATTAAATAGTACGTTGCAACATCTAGTAAAATGGACAGTGTCCTTACAAAGAACACAGTCCGGATAAAAACCCCTTGTTTTTACGGATATCCGGAATATTTTACCGAGTTTCTTGCGTCGAGGCCCTCTTGTGCGAAAATAAAGTCTATCTTCTTAAAACGTAGTACTATTTTATCTTAAAATGTTGTTGTTTTGTATTGAATATTTAACTTTGTGATAAGGAAAAGTGGAGATAAGGATAAACGTCTGTCTTTAACGTTTTTGATTGAAATAATGTTTGGGAATGCTTAGCTCCACTTCTGTATTCATTTAGAACGGAGGACTTTTGAATCCAAATGTATTTATTTATTCAGAAATTGTACGCGTTTTAATGTAGACATACAGATGTGAAAAAAAATCTTTTATCATGTGAGCATGTTCCCGGTTTCTCCCTCAGCCGTTGAGCGTCGGAGCCAGGGTCCGCTTTCCTACTTTTTCGTCTCCACTTCGTCGGTCATCGGTCATCCCTAGTTATCAGACCATCAGCACGCATATCATCCTTATCGACATCAAGATAACAGCGCAAAAATTTTGCTTTGAAAATAATTATATCTCCAAGATGAACCTTCAACCCAGTTTCTCTTTGCGTTCTCTATAACATTACTATTCTGTGGAAAAGGACTCATATAAAGGCCTATATCGATCTGGACTGATCCAATAAATAGGCCACTGCCGCCGTCGGCAACGAATCTACTTGGAAACCCGACAGATCTCAAACCTACTGGAAATAGTTGGAACCAGGTCAGGTCACGCGGTACATACATACTTTCATAAAAGTTTATTTTTATCTTTCTCGCTTCTAAAAACACCATTTACTTCACAATTTACCAGCGCGTTTTAATGATAACAAGTGATCCACCTCTACCGGTAACAAGTGATGATGCAAACTACTATATATGAGTCAGATTAGTATACACCCTCAGGTGGCATGAGTAGGATTCGAACCCGGGACCTTTTGTTTACAGGCGAATGTTTTTGACCACTGGACCACCACCGCTTCACTGACTATAATCCAGGTAAATTTCAAAAATTCGCTGAGATTTTACGACATGTCTGATGACCAAGTTTATTTTATCCCTTAGTCAGATCATACGACATTCTCTGGAGGTTATGGGGTGAACCCCTGGAGGTCATGGTGAATATATCTATTATATATCTGTTATACACCTTCCGTCCAGGAAAAGGTATGTTCTCGTGGGGAATTTAGCTGAGCTAATTGGGAGGAAACTGTATTGTAATGATAGAACTAACATATGTTATAGGATATGAGTGAAAGTTAGGTTTTAAGATCGTTTTTATCATCATGTCGACAATTAGGTATCTAGTATATAACCCTACACATATAAATACGACTAAATAGACGGGTCATGTAAGCCACTTAGTAATCTAAGATTCTTCTAGTTCTCCAAAATAATAGAACTAATTTCGATAAGAGACGACAAATACTGGCGAGAGATAGAAGTGGTTGAAAACAGAAGGGGGGGTTGCCGACCAGTGGGATCTGACATACAAATTATAACAACACACAAAAAGTTATACTTTGTGTGTGATTTTCCAAAAAATAAGCGTAACAAATATGCTAGCGACAGCTAATAGACAACAACCTTTATAAATGCTATTCAAATGAATAAGGGATAAACACATTATTTTTAATATGCGTGGTTGGATCCCAAAAGGATCGGCAGGGACGATGTTAATATTGGAAAATTTAATAATTTTCCTGGTATTAAGTATACACATTTTGTTTGAAACCATGTAAGATATTTTTATTGATGTATATTTGAAATTCCAATTACATATTTACACGATATATTAACGTTATATTAGCGCATATATACGAGTACATAACCTTGTTAACAAAACACACAGCAATGAAACAAAAAAAATATATACAAGAACTGCAAGATTTTTTTTATTATGCGCTCTTTTATTAGATGGCGTATGGTTTCCTCCCTAGAACAGAACCACCCCATAACCTCCAGGGGATGTCGTATGAACCGACTAAGGGATAAAACAAACTTGGTCATCAGACATGTCGTAAAATCTCAGCGAATTTTTGAAATTTTGACATCTGTTCTTTACATGGATTATAGTCAGTGAAGCGGTGGTAGTCCAGTGGTTAAGACCGCCTGTGAACAAAAGGTCCCAGGTTCGAATCCTACTCGTGCCACCTGAGCTTGTATACCAATCTGACTCATATTATATAGTAGTTTTCATTATCACTTGTTAACGGTGAATTAAATATCGTGACGAAAGCTACACTCTATTTGATAAAATGTATCACATATTGTGTGAAATAGAGACGGCAATGGCAAACCACTCCATTTAAAAATACCAAGAGAATCGTTGTGTGCGTTTCATTCCACATAATGCCCACGACCCTCAGCCATGATGAATACGACACTAAGGATACAAGTACTTTAGATTACAATTGAGTTTTATTAATACATCCAATAGATTTTAATAAACAAGAGCACGTCTCCGACATATTTCGTTTCCGAAGACAATCTCCACGGGCTCACTGATCACATTATGGGTGTAGTCGTTTAAACGGAATATCAGTAGGTACATTCGATTTTAGGTTCGGTTACTATTGTGTGATTTCCTATTTGATGGAGCAACTGAAGTATATAGAGATATTGTTATTTACATGTTAATTTTAGACCTTTTATTGTTATAATTACAGCCATCGTAATTTGCACTTGTACTTCTAATATTTTAATATTTTTTACTACATTTTATTTTTATTTTATTTCGTGTCTCCATTTATGGCATTCGCGGAAGATCAGGGTCGTGGCTCACGCCATGAGATCATGCTGAGCGAAGACCATTTTAGTACAATATTTTGACTATTATTACATGTCCAGTGATGTCTGTAAATAACTGTTTTTTCAAATTCAAAATTCTTTATTCAATTTAGGATGATATACATCTCTTATTGACGTCAAAAAATTACTTAAACTAAGTCTACTGCCGGCTTCCAAAGAGCAGGTGAAGAAGAAGCGGCGCAACAAACTTCACCGCAGCCTTTTCTCCAAGGACGTCAATTAACAAATATAGGTCTTATACATATATTAAAAATTAGGAGGACGAATTTACATCATTATTAAAAATGACAAAATTTGAATAAATAAATAAAATAAAAGTTGTATTTCCAATAAAATTATCGAAAATTGTCACACAAAATGTATATATAAATAAAAAGCTAAATGTACAAAACGTACGTAATAAAGTCATAAATCAATTACATATGTTATGAGGATACTACACCATGCTTGGGCTAAACATTATTGTCATTCACATAATCATCAGACTTGTAATATGCCTTTTACTGTACTTCTTTTATATAATTTCTAATTTTTTGTCCGGCAAATCAAGAATCCATTTAGGCAATTTGTAATAAAAACGGATACAGTTCCCAACAAAAGACGTTCTAACTTGAGCCAACCGATGCCCGGGGACAGACAATTTATCTTTACTACGTAAGGCTCTATCAGTGTAATCACCAACTTTTTAAAATAAGTTTAAAATTTTCCGAACATGCATAATGTTGTCAAATATGTATTGAGAGGGTAAAGTTAAAATATTAATATCTTTAAAAAAATCTCTAAGGGAATCCCTTCTCCTCAAACCATATATAGCACGGATTGCTCTTTTTTGTAAAATGAAAATAGTGTTAATGGTGCTAGCACTCCCCCAAAGTAGTATTTTCTCTCTTTAGATACCTACTTTAGTGGTAATGAACTCCCATTCAGTGCAAAGAAGGAGAAGAATGATGATGGATGGAAAAAGATGCACAAATATCTTTTTATTCTCCTTAAAGTTCAAGATAAACTTTGAATGTTGGAAAAGACTCCCATCATCCGAGTAAATTGAAGTCTACCGCTGGACATAGCCAATAGAACATTAGTATTTTCTATGAATTAATTGATAGTTGAATTCGTTAATCAGTCAGTATAAATCTAAACACACAATAATACCTAAACATTCCAAAATCACACTCAATTGATATTGATTTCAGTAATTAAAATAAATAAATTTATTTCGATAATTAACTCAGCCAAGGGATGTGGAAGCTGTGGTGGTGATTACACAACCACAGCTTCTTCCACATCCCTTGGCTGAGTTAATTAACTGGCTGAGTTAATTCGTAACCATTAGGTTACGATACCCGCCTGTGGATCGAAAGGTCCCAGGTTCGAATCCTACTCGTGCCACATGAGTTTGTATACCAATCTGACTCATGTATAGTAGGTAGTTTTCATCGACCACCACAATGACACACAAATCTGCGCACTGGTTGATTATTAACTTGTATGTGATATTGAGAAGGATATATGACATACCACTCCATTAATAATGTCAAGAAAATTGTTGTGTGTGTTTAATTCCACGAAATGATTCCGACTCTCAGCCGTGAGGAATACGACTATGAAGAAAAAGGGATATGGAATACGGTACTTGAATGAGAAAAAAGTCTTTGAGTAACCTAGTATTTGATACACAGTCAGTTATCTCAACCAACACAAATTCATTGGAAATTCCTATTACAGAGGCATAGAGCTCAGTGTAGCATAACTTTAATTGCTGTCCTCTGTATATCAATCCCAGACACCCTTTGCGGTGCTCCGGACAGAGCCATGTGAGTTGGCATAGCAAATAATGGGTGCGATAATGTTGGGTATAGAGAGATTTTAAGTTTATCGATATCGATACGATTCAAGTGGGAGGACGGTAAAAATCAAGTATCGACAAACATGTATTAGTTTTGAACTGATATTGTAGTAATAAAATTCTAGTAGTCATTCGGTAGTCAATTTTGATAACAATAAGTATAGTACGTGGCGAAACCTGCGAACTGGTTGACAGTTTAAGTTCGCTAGTGTGTACATCGAAAAGAAAGAAAGTATAGTACCTGAGCGATAGAGCTCCAAGGTGTTCGAGAACGCGAGTAAAAATGTTGCTCGTTTAATATGCATAATTGGATTTGTAAAAAAAAACATTATATTATAAAATTGATTTAATCTACATTAATTTTAACCCTCACTATTAAACATTGAACTAAGAAGGTACCATCATTTTTTCATTCATTAAACATTTATCACAATGGAGTTATTTACATCTCTTTCTATCTTCAGACATGACCTTATTGCACGACACACACTCTATTGTATATCATCACTATTTTATCATTATTATAAACAAAAATCTCTCCTGCTAATGTCCGAAACATCGATAAATTACATGTAAGTGACCCATATTTTTAAATTGTAATGTATATTTCACACATAAGTTATAATCGAATAATTTTATTCTTCTTTACAAAAACTCGTTTCATTGTATCCTTCTTGTCTCCTTAAACATTTTATTTCAGTTCATTCTCGTGTCAAACTATCGATGCAATCAAAAGTCTCACAACACTAGCCTCGATATAGGTTTTCCACTCAAATAACCCTTTGTGGACCTTTGGAATAGATGGGCTATTGCGCGATAACGTATCTGATAAATTTGAAAGAAGCTCTTTATCTTTGTTTCTTTGTACAGTGCTTTGATCTTGTGAAAATGTATAAATTATAATTTTTAAGGTTGTATTCCCGGCTTTGCCATGAGCTTTTAAATCATAGTCATTAAATTTTTTCGAATCAAATCAAAACATTAATTCAAAAATTTGATCTTCACAGACACTTTTCACGACAAATTTTGTATTATACAGTAATTTCTCGAAAAGCTACAAACTACTGACATTTCGGAACGAACACTGCTGAGAAGAAATGCCAAGAGAAACTCATTTAAACAGTGTTGGTCCCCGTCATGCCAGAGAGCTTACCATTATTGTTTCTTATATCTTTTTTGTTCTAATAGTACAACAAAGAACTTAAAGTACACGGTCAAAGAGTGTGCAAAAACATGTTATGATTGACTGTGGAATACGGAATTTCAGATGAATATGATAATTTTTTACCATATTATTTATATTCATAATTATCCTATATATATTTCACAAGAAAAATTATAAAGATTATAATAGCTCTTGTGAAAACCTTTCAAGCTCACTTTCAAGGTCAGAGAAAGCTTATTTCCTTTTTAATTGTGAGTTCAGTATTCAGTATATAAAATTGTATTATGTATAAACTCGTATACGCCGCAGTTTATTCTACATGGAAACGCTAGTCAAAATTTTATGGCCGTGGTTTGAGGAAGTATTATAACTCAGGTAAATATTTTCTCTTCTCATAATAAAGACTAGCGACTCGCCCTTGCATCACAATCACAAGGGTGGTGTGCATAAGAAATTGTACCTAAATGGAAAAAAAATCTAATATAACACAATCACCAGCTTCATCATTTGCATGACGACCCTGCCAGTATTACGAACACTCGCATGCCCGACGTGACGTGAAACTATCCTGTACATCGTTGAAGAAACGTACAGGTATCCTAAAATTTTCATAACATACATAGTCAGCCACGTATTTATTGATCCCAAGAAATTTACACAGCAAGTTTAATTAAAATGCACGCTTATTGGTGGACTGACAATAAATAGTAACTTGTTACTGGTTACTGGCAGATATCACCATCTACGTGAGAATCTTCTGTTTATTGCCCTTTCATTAATTCATTTTTACAATATACGTGAGAGGAAAAGTAATTCACACATTCTTCGTTAAATGATCCGGGGCCAAATTTGTTTAACTTAAATTAAAGTCAATTTATAGTTTAAATATATTAAATCAAAACCAGGCCTATATAAAATCTCAGCATCACACGACCGTCTCATAGTTGGCGCCAACTAAAATACCTTTTAGTCGACTAATGTGCCAACTAACATCGTTAGCGTATTCGTGCAACTTTCGGCTCTCATTATCGATAATTTATGCTGGAATATGAAGCATATTGTACCTTGTTTCTACTATACGCTTATAGAATATAAGTGCTCATTTAAGTATTTTTATAATGTTCTAACTAATTTCATAAATCAGTTGCAAAAATTATAATCTTGGTAAGGTAAACTGCAAGTTCTTTGCGTCTAGACAGACGTCTAAACTTTCTTCTTCTAAAATATGCAACGGATGCAAGTTCTTTGCGTCTGTCTGTCTAAACCTTCTTCTAAAATACGCAACGGATGCAAGTTCTTTGCGTCTGTCTGTCTAAACTTTCTTCTTCTAAAATACGCAACGGATGCAAGTTCTTTGCGTCTGTCTGTCTAAACTTTCTTCTTCTAAAATACGCAACGGATTTGATACAGTTTTCACTGCCATATAAACAATTTATTCCCGAAGGTTTGTAAATATCTTATATATTTTATACTTCATTGTGATTACATTCCTATCTACACTTAATAACTTAATTCTTCTTCTATCTACAAAAGGGATTTTAATAGCATTTTACTTTTGAATAGAAAAAATATTGAATTAAATTTATAACAAAACCTACCTATAGATTAATAAAACATGAGCCCATATATTAAGCTATAGTTCAAAGTAACAAAGACGTTATAAAACATTCTAAATTCCCTTAACCATTTACATATTTTTAAGTCTGAATCCCTTTCAGCGTCGCAAGTTTTCGAATTCAACCACGACCTACAAATATAAATCAAGAACGAATTGACTGATAACACACGAAAGTCTAGGTTTTGTGTATCAATACAAAAATACCGTACACGCAAGGATATTTGTACTCTATAGTAATTGCAAAACAGAGTCAAAGCTATATTTTTTAAAATATCCGACGATCAAGCCTAGACAGCGATTGGAATATAAAAAATTACATATGTATGTTTCGAAATCTATCAACTTTTTGACTGATTTGACTACTCTGAGCTTTTAGTTTAACTAATTCTGATTTCCCAAAAGCGTTTTTTACAAAATACTAAGTATAGATTTAATTAAATTAAAAACATTGTTTATGTTATAACATTATACCTATTATAGTTTAAAAGTTAAAACTAACTACTTGATAAATCTGTCCGATTTGATTGGCTAGTCAGCTAGCTACCCAGCACTTGTGAAACACATTCACAAACAGTAATACTATCTGATACTTTATCAACAAGCAGTGAGACAGGCCCTATATGGTTTGTTTTAAAGAGACAGGAAATGATACGATTTTAATTCAAATAATTATTTCCATGAAATTCATATAGTATCGTATATATATAGGCATTTTATTTTGATTATTTTTTGGAACGGAAAATTACACGAGCAAAGCCGCTATAACTTTCCCAATTGAAAAATTTACTTCGCGTGTTGCGCAACAAAAATATTATTGTAATAAAGAGTTGACTCTGTGTTGGATCTACTCCGTGTCGTGCGTGTCTGTCTCCTATCATGCGACAAACCCTGATTTATGTCGTTGATTTAATTATTGCCTGGATATAACATACGCACACTACGATTGCAGAAGTGCTTATTCAGAGCTCTATTCTAGGGCGCGAACCACACCATTATTTTGCATCCTACCATAAGCATAAAACGGCAATGTAATAACTGTTAATGCACTTCAGTAATGAATTACAAATTGCTATTTGTGAGTGTAATTACAATGATTTCAAAGCTTTACACTAATTGTAAGTCAAATTACACACCATATAAGTTATACAAATTACTTTGAAAGTGAAATTACATTTAATGCTTATTACGAGTACGTAATTAAAACTGTATGTACTTTGAAATTACTTTCTAAATTATGATCTACTCTACTAGCCACGTCCCGGGGCCGTTCCCGTACAAAAAAACTGTATTTTCACGCACGTAAAAAGTCGCGGACAAAAGCTAGTAAAACATATCGTAATAATGTCTAGTAATAATACGTGGTTATCAGATAGAGTTCGTATTTTACGCTCTTTCCGCTTTATTAATAAACATTTAATTCTCTAATTAGGCTTGGAGTAGTTTTTTTTGTTTTGTCCCTCTCTCTCTTTTCAGTATTTGACATTGAAAGAACGAGACCAATACAAAGAGTAACTATTCCGTGGCTAATCAGAGAATAATGTTTTTATTAATAAGGGGGTTTGAGTATAACCCTGTTATATTCATTTTATTATCCAGTAATGACTATGTGTCAAAAATACTATAGCAATAAACCCAGTTCTTTCGCGCCATTCCAAGATCCACAAAAATGTTTTATAGTCATACCATTTTACAGGAAAGAATCGGCTTGATAGCCGTTTGTGTCCATATTGCTACATAATGGAATTTAGGATTAAAAGCTTAGAATCTCTGCTTTAATATTAATCCTGACTTAAAATCTGTGAGATTATGACTGCGATAAAGCAAACGCGAACTCGTATATAAGTCGTTTTGAACTTTATATAATAATGTTTTAGGTTCAAAATTGTGTGTTTTTTTTTTTGGATAGTCGACTAATTTAGGAATAAATAATTTGATACTTCAAATTAGAGCTTCACAGTGAGAAGCGATTTCTGGTCACACGTTTCTTAACTTGCTTAATTTTCGTATGGACGAAGTGGTGTAAATATTTTTTACCTTATTAGTATAGTTTATGAGATACAGGTGGGCCCTCAGACCACACTATGAGGACTGAGGGCCTTTCCTAAAACATCGTAACTAGCTTATTTGACTTTCACAAAATCTAATTCCAACTTTCACAATTTGGAATTTTGGAATGTTCACTAACTTTTGGAAAATCACAAGCACAATTTCATAGAATTTCAAGAAGTGTGCCCTCAGACCACACGCACATTATTAGTCAAATCTAAATTTCATAGTGTATAAATTACTTTTATATTACTTTTTTAGAATTATTTTTTTAGATTTATTTAATAGAATTTCATAGTCATGACCAAATAGGTTAGCAGATAGTAACGATCAAAATTAGGTTTAGCCATAACCTTAGGGTGAATTGCACCAATCAATTTTGACGTTAGGTATTTCTAACCTGCGCTGAACAACGCAAAGCACACCAATTACACAATTACACCAGTCATGAGATGATTCGATAAAATTACTTAAACTACAGCACATACGAGTAAACCTGCCGAAATTCATTTCAAATTCACTTGTCGCCATATTAGTAGACTGCACGTTAAGAACCTAGAACTTTCGGACTACAGGTGACTTAACCACTCGACCACGTGCTCATACCATGATATCATGGCGTCACGATTCAGATTCCCGCCCAAACTGCACGAATGCGTAATTTAATTACCTCTATTTAGATTTAGTTCGAGAAAGGCAATTTGCAAACTATCCGCCAAGCTAAATTGAGCTGAAAATTAACCGATTACAGTTCAAATTGCCATGAAGATGGATGAATTATGGATGCAATTTACACGCTCAATAGTTATTCGAATTTATCCATTCAGCTATATAATGGGCACTAAAACTACACAACTTTAAGCCTGAGGTGCACCAGTCAACTTTGACGTTAACTTTAACCTACACACCATCCTCGTTTAGATAAAATGGCGTACTTTGCGTTTTTGTGCACATGTTAAAGTTAGCGTCAAAGTTGACTGCTGCAACGGCTCCTCAGAGTTGCAAACCTGATGTTGTCACTTGTCTCTATTCAATTTGCCTTGTTTAAGTGTTATTAAATAATTCCTACCTTCTAGGTACATTTTAAAGTAATAAATGACTACCGGGTTCCATTGACCTAATTCCTTTTACTAATATAAGAAATGCCAACTTTGGAGGGGTAGTAAGTGTGTTTGTAACGCCAAAACGAATTAACATTGACATTGCATAGGAAGTTTTTATCCCGAAGCGGAGCCATATGCAAGTGGAGCATTCAATTATTTATTTAATAATTATTTTCTCATTGATTTTCAGAGTTTTTTTTTAATAGAAGCAATTAAGTTCCAATATAACTACGCAACGGATTTTTGTTGCAGGTTTTTTAATAGATAGAGTAATTAAAGAAATTAATTCGATATAAATCAAATTGTGGAAAATAAATTCGATTATTGTACCAGACGCGATGCCGTTTTAATATAAGTCTGTGGCCGTTCTTAACTACTCATAACAATTAAGGCCGCCCGCACACCGCACATTCGCAGTTCGCCACCGCATTTATTTTGCTAATCTTCTGATTAGGACGCATTTTCCATCTGGAAAATGCGTCCTTTCGGAAATGGGCCAGACTATTGTCCGGATTAACTTTGAAAACTTTACAATGTAAGTCGATTCTTTGCATTTTATCCATTGTAATAAGAAGCAATCTAGTAAAAATTTCCCGCCGGATCACAAGCACCTACCATTGATGATACTACTCTCTTTTGCTCGCTCTCTCTATCTCTCTCTCTCTCTCATCGAAGCGTTTTTCCAGTTTCTTCCGCAGCGTCGTAGTCTAAGGTCTGTTTCTTGTCGTGAAAATAATATTAGCGTTTATCTTACTTAATTTATATATTAACAAAACGAAAGATACCTATAGTTTTCTCTGTCTATGGTCACATAATGTAATTTCCAAGAAGCATTTAGAAAATAGTAATGTATGGTTAGTATGGATTAATCATTATCACTACATAGTATAAAACAAAGTCACTTTCCTTTGTCTGTATGTTCCTATGAGTGCTTAAGATCTTTAAAACTACGGAACTGATTTTGATGCGAGTTTTTAAAATAGATAGCGATGCGATTCTTAAGGAAAGTTTATGTGTATAATTTATTATGGTTTACACAAGCGTAGATGGTGTCATACTAATATTGAATGCAAAAGTTTGGGACGGAAAACATACATGTTTGTTACTCTTTCACGCAGAATGTACTGGACGGATTGTTATGAAATTTAGTACACGCGTGGAAAATACTAAACGCGTGGAAAATACATAGGATACTTTTTATCCCGAAATTTCCACGGGAGCGAAGCTTCGGGGCGCAGCTAGTTCTACACATAATAGTCATCGAAATCACGTTTCGAGTCATCGTATGCAGATATTTGCATAGTAAACAACAATCAAGTATGCAAACGAACACGGCGTCTTACGGCTGAATAATAACTATGGCAACTCTGGCAATATAATGCCACGAGTGTATAATCTGGTCTATATGGCAATAAATTGTGGCAATTAAATACTTGCAATTTGTTTGTTTGTATGTGTGTGTGTGTGTGTGTGTGTGTGTATGTGTGTGTGTGTGTGTGTGTGTGTGTGTGTGTGTGATGTGTGTGTGTGTGTGATGTGTGTATGTATGTATATTGCATACATATATAAATGTATATATGTTTGTAACGCGATAACTTTCGAACCGTTTTTTAAAAGGTAAGTAGGATATGCCAATAGAATTTTTAAGTTGGTGGGGCATCAAAATCGGTTCAGTCGTTTTTGAAATATTCACAATTTTGTAAAAAAAAATATTGTGTTCGCGAAGTCTAAGTTCGCGGCCAAAAACTAGTTTTTAATGTTAATAGTAATTTATATACAAATTTATGTGGCACAATTCTAAAACCTTTCCATTTCAGTAGGACATTTTAACTACACCTGATATCACTGAAACGTCATCTTGCTAATGTCTTGCAAGTCGTTGGTATAAATCTGTGTTCGACACCGCGTGCGAGCTACGGTCCTCGGGATGAGATACGAACAACACGTGACCTCACATTATAATAGTGTCACGTGACTAGCATTGCCCAGCTTGTAAGGGCAGGCCAGGTTTACAAACATTTATTTATCTTACAATACAATATAATGTATGTCTTTTGAAGCCGCTCTATTCGATGCCAAATCCAACCAGCTGACCATCACTTCCTTGGTCTGCCTCGGTTCCTCTTTCCATACCTAGGTGTCCAGTGTGTAGACCTTTGCCCGACAGATTAAAAAAAATGTATATATAATATGCATATACTAGCACACTCCTTATTTTTTTAGCATTACTAATGTCGAACTAAATTGAAATAACATATGCTATTATTTCTATTATTTTTCATGGCACACATAATATACCTAATACTTAGTAGTTGAGACAACCAAACTTAAAATTACTATTTACATTGAGTGTTCATAAACAAACAATATCATAAAACACAGAAATAGAGTGAGAACTGTCTCGTGTGGAACGAGACAGGCTATCAATATATTCAGGACAATCCGAAATGCAATCACAGCCGAACAGGCTCCACTCATGGTGACATACAACCAACATACATCTGTGACGTGTCCGTGTGTACATATTGTGCATTGATTTTCTGTATTGCACGGACAAAGCATTCCAGTTAAACATTTAGGAATATTGAAGTTCATTCATTCATATCGAGTGTGTTATTGCTAACACTGGTGTCAGATTTTATTCAAGTCGCCTATGGGCATCTGACATCTGACCCTTCTTTCTTCTTCTCCATCGGATACTAAATATATTCTTGACAGAACCGAGGCACTACAAAGCTTCATCGGATGCTGCCATCAAGTCAGTGTTTGTCACTCGGTACAGGCGAGTGGACGAGACCTCGATTGCGAGGAGAATACGTGCCCATATATTATGAGAATGATCAAGCATGCCTCAGAATATCTTTGCACTTGGATTTATTAAGCGGGCTTTTAGGTACAGCCAATTGTGAAACAGGGAACGCAATGGTGAAATCTCATCGACAAAGCAAAAACAAGGCGCTAGTTCAGTATAAAAAGCTATTACGAGCTTCGCGGAACATTTTCAGCTCGAAAAGCAACATGCGCGCGCCCGCACTTTTCTTTTGTGCGCAAGCGGACTCGGCAGTTTCGAAATGTCCGACATTTGTTCAAATTCAAAATTCAAATTCAAATCATTTATTCAGAAATTCTAATTTCTGAATAAATGATTCACAGGCACTTTTTCACGTCATTTTTTATATTTATAGTCATTTCTCACAAGCTACATACTACAACATTTGTTCAATAGCTTTTCTCAAATTATTATTCTCTCAGCTTTTAGAGGTACTAATTCGTTGGTTGTGCTTCTTTATATTTTTTTTTGGTGTAAATATATGTCTAAGTCTAGCATTGTGGTGGGATTCCCTGCAAATATTGTATCCATTAGCAATAAAATGCAGGGATCCCAAACCGCGCCTATATTAATGCAAATAGCCTAATATATAAAATACTAGCTCACAACCTTTCTTTATATATTATACTACTTACGCTGTGGTGGGATTCCCTGCAAACTTGTATCCATTAGCATAAATTGCAGGGATGTGTTGTGCCCATATTAATGTAAATCACCCAATAATATGACTAATATTAGCCATCTTGAAAAAAAAACAAAAAATATGTCGGTTTTATTATTGTTTGAATAATTTATATAAGCGATGATTTGTAAATTGCTGTTAGTTGCTACTTTTGTTATTACATTATCTGTTTAGCTGATAATCTTCCAAATAAATAAATTAATTGAGTTGCCAGTTGATAGGAATATAAGCGAAACATGGCCATTTCGAATAGGGTTGCCAGATATTTTTTTCGAGGAATTAGTTTCAAAATGACATCGGGCAGGGACCATATTTTTGCACGTGTTGCAGAATTTTGCTGTCCGTAAGTTCGAACATTTAAAAAAACTGATCGTGCTATAAAAAATAATTTAGTATTGTAAAAAATAATAGTAAAAAAATGAATGATTAAATTAAGCGTGCTATTAACTGTTAAGAACTGCCTCGTCGGGAGCCGATAATGGGTGCACTGTCAAGTCATGCCCACCATTATTATATAGTACAACAATATTATTCAAGTTAAACGTATCTTCTTCTTGACCTTAACCCACTTACGTTAAACGTATATGTGCAACTTTTATTCTACAACTTTTCGTGATTCGAAGTTTTTTTTTTCATATTAAAAAAAAAACAATCTAATTTGTGATTCTACACATATTAACTCTATGTAATAGCCAAGCAACACGTAGCGTTATATAGCGGAATCGAACATAGAGTTAACGTTTTATAGAAACGACATTTTAAACTAAATAAAAGGATTTTTTTTGTATTTATTACGTTTAGACCAAAGTCGTAGAATAAAAAATATGTTAGTCAAAGTCACAAGGTACATAGTACCTTGTGCGCCTTTGGAATGTTATGCGTTAGATACCAGTAACCCTGTATATGGATAGGATATAGGTACTAAACTATTGAAACTTAGACAATTCAGGTTATAACTAATGAGACTTCAAAGACTTGGCTCTAGGGAATAATCTCTTTATATTAATATTGAGCACGTGATAAAATGAATCACCAAGTCTCACAGACTGTCGGATTTTATAGCGGAAGCAAGTGGTGATCTATGAAAACTACTACACATGAGTCAGATTGGTATGCAAACTCATGTGGCACGAGTAGGATTCGAACCTGGGACCTTTCGATCCTCAGGCGGGCGTCTTAACCATTACACCACCTCCGCTGTCAATTGGGTATGGAGTTCCTATTCAAATGGGTAATATGTAGACTACAATGCAGCTATGCATAAAGACAAATCCTAAAATAACTAATATTATAAATGCGAAAGTAAGTCTGTTTATTTGTTACCTCTTCACGCTCTATCTACTCAACCAATCTTCTTGAAATTTCGCATACAAGTTGATTGAAATATGGAAAAGGACATACGGTACCTTTCATCCTGGAAAATAACCGCGTGCGAAGCCGCGTGCAAAAGCTAGTTAATTATAACAATGTCTGTTATTGGAATGTGAATTCATTTTAGATATTTTATTAAATGGTTTTGTTTTACATGTCAAACATGCATTCTCACCAATTTTGATAGTGGTGATGATGACACGAAAAAAATTCCCGCTCGATTCCAAGATTGTTTTCATCAGAATATTATCTTCAAAATATTTGATACAAATTGTTGACTTTTTATTAAGTTTGACTTATCAAATCTTTACGTTTTGTTAAATTTGTTTATAATTTTATTGTAAGGAAAGATAAATACTGGTAATACTAGTAGCAACGTGCCCAAAGAAGGTCTACATCAGGCAGTAAATCAGTCATAAATACACCGCCACTTACAACAGATTATTAAGTTGCTAAAATGAAATAAATTGCGTAATCGCAAAAAGCGAATACACGAGCAAACGAATACGTGAAACATCACAAATATAATTGAGCTATACGAAATTCGTCATTATGACGGAAAAAATCTCGGCCAGTACTGGTTATTTAACTGACGGAAGGAATAGCAAATTGGAACTTTATATTTATGGGAATAAGAATTACGCGTGTTTGATCAACGGTACTAGGCGAGCAGAAAATAGCAACAATCATCTAAGATTAAAGCTCGTTAGAACGGGCTCGCTCATTATTACCCTAACAAATCACAGAGACAGGCTCTCACAAATCATCTCCTAACAATATGGGCCGAATTTTCAGCGGCCGTGATGTAGCATATTTTGCACTCTTTTGTTCGCATAGATGAAAGGGATGGGCCAGTGTTTGGACTACTTTGAACGTTGCACTATTATAATGGAATAGACCTATACATTCGCAGCGCGAATTGCCAACAGTAGTCCGTTAATTGCATTGCCTAGAATTTGAGTCATCGAATCCTGACCTTTTGTACATTAACTTTAACCTATTCTAGTTTTAATTTTTACAATGGTTTTAATTAAAAACAGAAAATGTATGTAAAAGTTTGCTTTTTATAAATTTATCTATACTATTATTATGAAGAGGTCAGCGTTTGTGAGTTTGTATGTTTGAGGCGGATATTTTATCTCAAAATTCCTACGGGAGCGAAGCTCCGGGCAACATCTAGTGTGCAATAAAGATACTTATTACAAACGAACAATCTCTCTCTCGCTGGTTTTCTCAAATAACTAGGACATTCGGCCAATGTGTGTACCAATAATGTACGTCAATCATGCTTACATGAACAAGCCATGATTTAGTGCCATCTCTGGAGGCTCGAGTGATTTTACGCTCGTTTCACAGACAATTTGTATAAAGAATCTTCGTAGAAATCTTTCGGTAGTTAGGAATAAAAAGGTATTCTGTGCACTGATTTACTTATTCGCTAAATTTAATCACAATAAAGTGAGCGACGTTGCAAAATTAATATAGTTGAAGTTTAGTTTATTTTTATATTTTTAATAGAAACACATGAGCTAAATTTTAGTGAAAATTTAAATAACCCATTTTATAGTTTTACCCTTAGTGCAGTACCCGATGTCGTGTTTTTTTTTTGTTTGCGACTGCAAATCCAACAATAACAACTTGTCCCGTGTTGTAAATTCTGGATTCAAAAATGAGGACGTCCCGCCAATACCCGGACGTCTGGCAACGCTGAGCAGGTTCATCATTCTCGCCCATCCATAAGGCAGACCAGTGCCCAAGCAGTGGGATTATTATACAACTATGACTACGTACTATGGTTATGAAACTTAGCAATACTTAGTTGGCCTTTCGTATTTTAAAGTTTCTTAAAATAAAATAGACAACGCTCAACGGCCGATATACATACAAATGTATGTCGGCCGTTGAGTTATATATTCATGTATGTTTGTAACGCGATAACTTTCGAACCGTTGGTCCGATTTTGATGAAATTTAAAAAGTATGTAGAATCTGTCAATAGAATTTTTAAGTTCGTGGGGCATCAAAATCTATTCAGTCGTTTTTGAAATATTCACAATTTTTGTGAAAATTTATTGTGTTCACGAGGTCTAAGTTCGCGGCAAACAACTAATATACTACGCAAGTTAAAGAATATCTTGTAATCATCGAAATTTACTATTTCCTTACCGGGTTAATAACATGCTAAAGAAAACAGTCGAACAATACAAAAAGCCACTAGCACTCAAATAGCAGCGACCTCAATAACGGCTATCATACTCGGACCCGTAAAGCTTCGGCAAGAGAGACGCGAACTAGAACGAGATCTATTCATAGAGTGGGTCGCATTTGTTAACTTTGACGTTAACTTTAACCTGCGCAGAAAAAATTACGCCAGTTTGTCTAATCGCCTGCGGCGCGACGGTTAAAGTTAACGTCAAAGTTGACTCATAGTATCGATGCTAAACTTTTGCTGTATGTGACGGAATAAATAGATACATATATACTTAATCACGTCTATATTCGCTACGGGGTAAACAGAGCCAAATAAATAAATAAAAATATGGGGACAAATCACGCAAGATTTAATTTTCCCCAAAATAACTTACTTTGAGGCAACGTAAGTTACTTTGGGTTTTGGGTAAGTTATTTTAAGTTACTTTGTATACGTGGATATACATAGCCTTGGCAGCTAACAAGTAACAACCGCTTTCCCAAGAGAGTTGACGTCAGTTACGGCTGGACGTGCGGTCGTAAAATCAGAGCCAAATGTTTAAAATTTTAAGGTTTATTATTTATGCCATGGCCGTGGATGCAACCAAGAACACACGAAGATGAGAAACAGATTTAGTATCATCATCATCATGGGGTGCCATCTTCGAATTGAAGTTTAGAGGTCAGCATACGGAAACCCCCGCGGCTTTGGGCCGCTATTTTCAGTTGGTTGTATCTAAGTCCGGTCCAATCCTTTATGTCATCAAACCACTTTCATTTAAACCATTTATTTATAGACTAGAAAGACGAAATCAGTCAGACCGAAGCCTTACCCCTAAACAAGGCCAAAGGAAGCTATCCAGTTCATCCTTCGCTTCTTTTACAAAAGGGTTTCAACAGATAACGCGAATACTCCAAACGCCATCTCTTTCTGACTTCATAGAACAGATACATCTGCCTCACTCACTCCTTAGTCTAATGGTCTTAAGATTCTAAATTGATGGATAAATTATTGGATAACATTGGTTTTTATGATCAACTAGCTGCGCCCCGGGGCTTCGCTCCCGTACGAATTTCGGAATAAAAAAAACCCTATGTGTTATTCCAGATTATATTCTACCAGTGTTCCAAATTACATAACAATCCGTCCAGTAGATTTTGCGTGAAAGAGTAACAAGCATACATACACACATCCATCCTCACTAACTTTCGCGTTTATAATATTAGTTAGGATGTGTTTGTAAAGTCGTTGTTACCTTTGAAACGATATTTTTCATGCTATGCATGTATCTAACACATCACAAAAATCGTTCTTGTCAATATAGTTTCAGAACTATATAAATACAACATTATTTAAGGCACTCTTATTTAACAACAAATCGGTCAAGTGCGAGTTGAACGACGTGACGTGACGCTGAACGTCGGGGTTCCGTACCTCGATTACACTACGCCATCATCGGATTTTTTCTTTTTCGTGCATCTGTTTGTCGTTCGACCGATACAATATGGATTTTATAATTGTTACTTCTTCCTTTTGACGTACGGAAGCCTAAAAATGGAATTTTTCTAACTTCACTTCACCCCGAAATTCCAATGGGATAAGTAATATATTTCTAAAATACAGAAAAGAAATAATATACTCCATAAAACAGCACGCACACCATCACGCAAGAGTAAACTGACAAGTCATCTCATGCATACCAACGAGGTTCCCCGGGGATCGAACCCGGGAACGGACGGAGCTCCCGAGCTTGTGAGCAAATTGATGAATAATTCAAAATATCGATTTTTAAATTAATTCGGGTAAACTTTCCTTTGGCCTTTACCCAGCAGTGGGAGCTAATAAGTAGATTTAAAAAAAAACTCTCCTATAGCTGTATACAAAGATTATACGCGTTAAGCTAATTATAAAGCAATAATCACTTTAAATTGATTTTGAGAAAGAAAGAAAACAAGAAAGGGAGAATTTATAAGCATTGAAATTCGAAAAATTATTAAAACAATTGTACCCAACAAAATTGTTTTTCTTCGTTCCACTATGAAGATTTTGGTTGCCACCATTTTCGGTTTAGTAGACTGTGACTACATTGTATAATGGGAAAATATAATACTTTGCAATAAATTCCTTTTTGTAGAATAATTTGGAAAGCGGATTTTTTTGTTTTCGTTCATCGCTTAGAAACAAAAGAAATTGGTAATAATGTGGTGGCGCTAGTGTGCAGTTATGTATCACCATAGATAATGTGTATCACCTTCATATGCTCAATTAAAATTACCAAAAAATAAACATAATATTCCTTAATCGACAGCAATTTATATGAATGAGTCTTTGCTGAATGCAAATTCTCTACTACGATGCTACGATTTCTTAGAGGTTACAACTTCGTTACAGCTACGTCTCTACGAAGCTACTGTTAGTGCAAGACTTTAAAAAAGTAAAAGTACGCCAGCCAGACTGGCTAGTAAGAGTGCAAAAAAAAGTAAAATAAAAAAAGAGCGTGAATTTAAAAATAGAAAAAATTATGATGCAATAAATACGTCAGTTCAATAAAACAATTTAGATCAAATCAAATATTGTTAAATGTTTTACGTTACTGTGAACCTAAGTTAATTTTAAGATGTTAAGTTCAGTGAAACCAATACCCTTGTAAGTGTTCGTAACAGTGCAATATACTATAATCCTTTTATAGAACAAAATAAGTGTTTTGATTTTATCAGTACAATTCCTTCCTACTTCCCATTTTATATAATTTTCTCAAAGAAACAAACTATTAGTTCATACAGCTACGTTCGAACACAACGACTTCCCCGTAACAACGAGCATTTTATATTGATTTGAATAAATAAAATAACTAATTTATTTCGAAACAATGTATTTCAAACTAAATTTAACTAGAGACTGAAGACGATACGAATTTAAATTATTTTTTTTGTTGAGATTTTACTTCGATTTTTACCACGGAAAACGGTCGAAACCGCGGGCAAAATCTAGTATTCAAATATAATAAACGTAACAAATATTGTTGGCGCGAAAAAAATTCTCGCCACCTCTTGTGAATTGGCTGTTCCAACAAAGTCAAACACGCAACTCCGTAATTATTATTTATTCATTTTCTAACACTTTCGTGAGCAATTCGACCATTCGTATCGATTGGTCTAGAGTAGCCATGCATAATGAACGCTTTGTTGTCACCTTTCAACCTATAACACAAACACTTTATATAAATTACTTACGATTATGTATCATATTGGGAGCAATTTTCGTGTCGCTGCTTTTGATTCTTGTGTAAAAAAAAAATTCATCATTTGCCTTACCTTGTCCCATCATCTGGGGTCGGCGCAAAATGTCTGTTCCCTCCACAATACTCTATCTTTTGCCATATTTGGATCCACCCCCAGTAACCTCACATCCTCCCTGACACAATCCATCCATCTCTTCCTAGACCATCCTCGTCCTCTATATCCATGTACCATCCTACTTAAAGCGTTCATCAGTAAATGATTCTCTTCTCTCCTCATCACGTGTCCAAACCAACCGAGTCTATTACCTCTAATTTCATAATTTATAGGCGCAACTTTCGAACTTCCTCTGATATAAATATTCCTTGCCCTGTTAATTCTTGTAACCACGCACATCCAGCGAAACATCCGCATTTCGAGTAAAGTCTCTTTTCGTCCTGCACTTTGGTATTGGGCATTCAATTCAACAATCATTTTTTGTAAAAAAAAATATGAAACGTTTATTCTACATACTATTATTATTTTGTAAACAAGACAATTACACTTTTCTTTTATTCTTTCAAAAAAAAAAGAGCGGAGATGATGATTTTGTAAATAAGTTGACTTTCCTTCATAAGATTCTGTAATGTGATTAGTATTATTGAAAAATTACTATTATCGACCCAATATAGTAAAACAGATGTATATTGAAGAGAAATAAATAAGGATTTGTTATCTATGTCTTATGTTTTTTTGAGTCTTTTAAAAATCTTTCCCCTGTACTTTCAAAATACTCCGAGTGAATGTGTATCAAAAAGGTAATTTTACATTTATTTCATTAATATTCATAATGGTTTTGTTTGAATGGTTTGCCGTATTTTGTTTGTTTGTAACTCTTTGTTGCACAAACAAACCACATACAAAGGTGTACAAAGGTCGAACCCAAAAAGGTATTTCTTCCTAACCACGTAGTTACTTGCTTTCAGAATTGGCTATTCGACTGGATAAAAAATAAAATGTATGAGTTTAAAAATAATCAAACACGATAATTAAATGTCACTTTACTGTTTTACTATATTTTCGGTCTTTTTAAAGTAATTCAAATAGAAATGCTTTTTGACTCCAAAATGCGTGATACAAGATGCATATAAAATTTTGTTTTTGACATTTAAATAGCCAATTCCCTCAGCTGCCTGTGAAGAATTTAAGAGCATGGAATTAGTACGGAGTGCCTACTATTTCCATGTTTGTTGAGTTCCATGAGTTGTTTGAGTGGGTTACAGTTACCTTTGACGTTAAATTTAACCTGCGCACCGCTGCTGTCGTCATTTGGATAAAATGGCATCTACTGTAAGTACTTATTATGTAATCTGTGGCATAGCGTTTCTGGTTAATATTAACATCAAAATCGACTGCAGCAACGCACCTAGATAAATAATTATGACCCAAAAATTACAAGCTACATATTAAAATCCATGTAAAATACCAAATTCTCGATTACATAACCCAAGTGAGCTGTTCGCTTTCAGGACACGTGTCAACTAATGGCTAGGACACGGATAACCGGCAGAATATCAATAAAATGGCGCCTGAATTCGCTTCACAAATATTGTGATGCTCTAATATGGGACGTAATGAAATGAAAATTTTTTTCTAGTAACCTGACATTATAATGACAGATTCAAGATTTCAGCTTTCAGCGCCTTAAGAATGGGTCGCACCAGTCAACTTTAACGTTAAATTTAACATGCGCAGAAAAACGCAAAGTACACTATTTTGTCTAAACGTCGGTGGCGCGCAGGTCAAAGTCAACGTCAAAATTTAGTGATGCAACTCACTCTGAGAGTAATTCTTGTTTAACAATAAGTACATAAAGGAAAATTAATACAAGATATATGTAAAATGGCGGACTTATCCTATGTAGAAATATCTTATAGTCAACCGCCGATAGATTGCGAGTCCGCTAATGACATGTTACGGTAACGGATGAGAACAAAGAAATAAAATTATATAAAACAATATAAATAAAAAATAATTATTTTGCTTAAGAAATTCCTTATTAAGCGAACATATCATGAGATAATATTATATGTAACTTTAACTTTATTTTCAATGTTTCGCCGTGAAATTACAGTTTAGGTTACAATACACAGTTCTAACTGAGTTTATAAGTTTGTTAGCTAAAGGCTCGGTAATCAGGCGACTTCGAGTTTATTGGCTAATAAAAATGGCACTTTACCGACCCTAGTATGCGAACTTTTGTAGGAGGTAAATAAGAGCAGAGTATTTTAATTTCGGTATGGTTTTGGTAATTGGTGTTTTAAAAAATTAATTTCAAGATCCTCCTTTTTTATTACAAAGTTTACAGATGTTTGTACCATATCATTAAGGTTATAAAGAATAGTATTTACGTAGCGTAACGTACGTGTGTGCGATAAACCTGTGTCAATGGAAACATAAATTTTGCTTCGAAGTACATTTTTAACCGACGTACAATAAAATGACAATATATAAATCAGTCGATAAAATATACTTAATTAAAATTTGCAAAATCTTTATTCTTAACATCATTCTAGGCTATTCACTTCTGGGCAAAAGTCACTAATATCTCTGAAAAGCAATCTATAGCTTTCCTCTGCTACTATGATACCTATATGTCATAGATCAATAAAAAAAATAGAGACCGGACTTGATCTAGCTAAGAATCAGAGTCCCTGTAGCTTGCACGGATAATAATCCGTGCAAGCTTGATGACGGGTGCGTTTCGCTTTTGTTTCTACGGGTTTGCCTAGCTATAGCGTCGCCATTATATGTACAGTTGACGGCAGATACATCTGTCCTCTCCATGTAAGCTACGTTTATGTCCCACTGAGGTAAAAAAAGGTACTCACGACGGCGGTATTCCCCCGACGAAGACATCAGAATTTGTGTTGAACTTGCCGAATACAAATTCTTTCCCTCGTGAGGTCTTGCTCTGCGTGATGCTGTCCACTGTTAAGGAGGTGTGATCATCTCGGCGCGCCACCTGGTGAAAAATTAATCAATACTTTTTATTATTTTGTTATTTTTATTTGGGAAACAAACAGTTAGATAGGTATATAGTAAAACATTAAAATGAAACTTCACTATTACAATAACTAATCAAGTTTCATCTAATTACTGTTGCAAATTTAACGAACAGACTCTAAAATACATTGTGTTAAATGTTAGTTATAGACACAAAAAAAACAATACAAAAATTTTAACTATTCTTCAATAACTTGGGCATGAAGTGACCTAATTAAACTATTACACAAAAATTCGCCGAATCCTGGTGGTTATCAACGTAATACTGTTCTGTTACATTTCCCTAGTGTTGGCACAAAACTCGCATACCAACTCACATAAAATACTTTAAGTAATGTGCGTTTGATTCCCGTTCACATGCGTCTAAGTTGGATGTTGAAAGACGCGCGCCTCGCTTCAATTGGCTTATTTCTTGTACCTTACTAAAAAATAAGTGATAAAGTTCAAACGAACTGGAAAAACTTGGACCTAGTTCTAGTTCTTCTCTTAGTTCTGTGATATTCATTAACATCAACTACAGTAAGAGTAGTTTGCACCAGTTCACTTTGACGTTAACTTTAACCTGCGTAGAAAAACGCAACGTACCCCATTTTGTCTAAACGTAAGCGCGCGCAGGTCAAAATCAACGTGAAAGTTGACTGGTGCAACTCACTTTAAGCCTGTCATGGCAGCTGCTTCTAAATCATATTCAAATTTTTTTCCTCATTAGCTACGCTCTACTTAAATATTTGGAAATTTATTCTATGTTACTAAAAGACACGTCGTAAAATAGACTTAATTGGCAAAAATAGCTTATTTTTCTTAAATAAATTATCATTTTGATTTATTAAATATTGATTTATTTTTATGTCTCGGCGAAAGATATTTTTCAATTTATTTTTAAACTTCGTTTATTAGCAACGCGGCGACAATTTCTCTTTGTCATCGCTCGAATGAAAATTTATCACTTTAGCATTTGAACAACTTGTCACAGTGACAAAATTAAACATTTCTTATAGGGCCCAGTGAGAGCGTCGCTACTATTCAATGGATATGAATATTACTTTTCATTTTTTCCAACATTAGTCACCCAGGTTTTTTTTGTAACACCTATTTTTCTGTTCAACTAACGGATTTGGATATATTTTAATCATCATAGTCGTCGAGTCTCATAAATAACCTATTACTTAATTAAAATTTTATATATAAGGTTTCGTATTGATATATTCATGTGACTGCAATTTAAACTAAATTTAAATTATTAAACGAAAAAAATCAAGACTCGAGCGGATACCTACGCCTCTGCCTATTGGTCTTATCTTTTGATATATAACCCCACATTTGCACTCAGTCCACTGCCACAGCCTGCCGCTTCTCCTGCCGCTGCCGAGGTTGCTGGATCGACAGCATTATGTCTGATCAGTATAAGTCATCCCATATTAAGTCCTAAATTTCATAAAGTTCTAAAAATGTAATTGTTTTTTCATCACTATACTCGCGTGTGCGCCGGGCAGCGGCAGTGACACGCGCAGTGACAGCGCGAGTAACCTAATTACATACTCGTGCTGCCCATTCGAATGCTCACTTCCCTGCCCAATAGGGCTAAATGTGATATATAGTGTTTGTATATTTACCTGAACTTTATGCCAATGGCCATCATTCAGGTTGCTGCCAACTGTTATGATCTGCGCACCGCCTCCCAAGTTGTACCTCAGGCGCAGCGCACCATTCACCAGTTTCAACTCAAAAAAGTCGTATGTGCCTCCATCATCGGTATACAATAATAAACCGTTTTGCTGGTCTGTTTTGAACTCTAATTCCAATGTGCCGTTCAACCCAGCGTTCCATTTTCTAAACTGCGAATATGGATTCTGTTTGTCCAATACGAACGCGAGATTTCTGTTCAGAGTGAGAGAGAGAAGGCAGAAGAGTATATAGCGCATGGTTGTGACGTCGTCCGTGGGCATGTTAGAGCGAGACGCAACACGTCACCATGTGACGCCTGAAGAGCTTATACACCTTTTCCGTTTCATTTCTTGCACCTGAAACAAATAAACATTTTTGTTGATATTGTTGTTATAGCTCAAGTTAGCCGTAACAGTTCTCAGCTTATTAAGAAAACTTTGTAAAATATATTTTATGAGAGAGATCAATTTGTCCAAAACTAAATTTGATCGTATTTATGATGATGATAACTCTGCTACATCATTTGAAGTTTATTACTTATACAAAAAATCGAATAACAACAAATTCATGTTAACTTAAAATATAAAGGGCAGTGCTAAAAACGCAAAAGTAAAACATATAAAATATGTAGTTAAAATACTATTTTACCACACGTTTACTTTTTATCCCTATTTTAAAGATGAGATCTGACAACACTAGTTCGTTATTGAAACAACAAACAAACAAGCGTTGCAAATCAAACAACAACTAAAATTTCCTTCATTTAATTTCTACTTTGATCTCAGTTGCAAAACCAATGGAAATAAAATGAAGCTTTAAAAGAGCATCGGCGCTTTTAAGACTATCCATTATGTCATTAAAGTGGAGACGTTGGAACAAAAACCATTGAAAGTGCCATTTATCTGAATGTAAATATACGAATGTAGAATCTTACGGAGATGTAAAAGGAATAGAAGTGTTCAATTATGTCGAACTGTATTAGTTTCAACTGAATTTCATTATTATTCAGTTATCAAGAATCGTAATAACGTCGTTATCGTGTTTTGTCAATAGAAATCCAATTTAAACGGTTTGAGTATCAAGAGTAGCAATTATTGTTGAGTATTGTAATTATATTCAATTGGATTTCTATTGTTCTTAGGTTTCGATGGTTAACCTGTAGGTCGTATATCATACTTCACTACATAGTATAAAACAAAGTCGATTCCCGCTGTCTGCCTGTTCATATTTATGTTTAAAACTACGCGACGAATATTTTTTAAAAGACATTGGCACGCCTGAGGAAGGTGAAAGGTGATATTTATTATGATTTTAACCGAGCGAAGACGAGACGAACCACTTGTATCTTAATAATGCAAAAACACTAAAGCGTTTTGGTAAATTGAAAATCTATAGGACAAGCGGAAGTAAGTGAAATTTAACTGCAGCAGGATGAACAATTCTATTTATATTTATTTTATTTCAAGTAGGCGTCATTGCTA
This sequence comes from Plodia interpunctella, assembly GCF_027563975.2. NCBI lineage: Eukaryota > Metazoa > Arthropoda > Insecta > Lepidoptera > Pyralidae > Plodia > Plodia interpunctella. Next base: position 1,188,733 of record NC_071310.1, read on the forward strand.
ATTACCAAAAAGTAAATTGTGTAGGCGTTGAAAGTATTTAATCGTCAAGCAATGAGCGTGGGCGGCCATTTTGTGGAACCTGTTGTTACAACCCTGTGACGTCACGCCGCAAAGTCACGGCTCCAACTTCGGAAATTACTTTTTCTTAGTCCCTTTTGTTTTGGAAAACAAATCTCAAGTAAGTTTTGGGGAAGATTATGGTAAAAACGAAATGTGTAATTAAAAAACCGCTGTTTTAATGCCAATGTGCTGCCCAAAAAAAGGCTACAATTTCTGTAGTGCTTATATTTATTTACGGGTATACGGGTTGGAGTACCTTAATGGTATTTTGTTCATACGTACTTTCACCATTAATATTTCCATATACAAACATCCACACTAATATTATGTTTATAATATTAGTTAATAAATGGAGCCATTGAGTGTTGGAGCCTAGGGTCCGCACCATATCCTGTACGTATGGAACGTATTTGTTGGGATCTAACCGGTTTTGTAGCCGCGAATCGCATGACGATGAAGTTGGATTGTTGAGTATTATTTATTAGTTAGTTATTAGTTTAATGTGTTGTCGAATTGCACTTTAAACTGAATAATTATAAGATGAATTATAATGCTAAGAAAAACTTAATACTGTCAGTTATATCCTAACTAATATTATAAGTGAAAGTAAATTTGTTTGTTATCTCTTCAAGCTCTAATTACTCGACCAATCTTCTTGAAATTTTGTATACATGTAGTTTGAAATATGGAGAAGGGAGAAGGACATAAGGTATCTTTCATTTTGGAAAAGGAAGGAAAAGTTTCATTGGGAAATTTAAGAGGTAGAAGCCGTGGGAAAAAAGCTAGTTACATATAGATATATGTAGAAAGCTAGTTGTAGATATTGTTGTGAATAAAATAATAAATAAATTGTGAAAGGTCATTTAGTCATGAATTTTCTGAAACACCTTTAAGAACAACTGTAAAGAATATATTCGATAAGAATTCAACGTAAAATAGAAATAAATATTTGTTGAAGACAGTCCCGTCGCAGGCAAAAACCAATCGAAGCACAAAGCTCCCGAAAGTAGGCCGGAAGAACACGGCGGCCTAACTGATGGATGTGGTGATCATTTTTGGGTTTCATGTCACTAACACCACGTTTTAGAGCTAACCTTGTCATCTATACTATCTATACTATTATTATAAAGAGGTAAGCGTTAGTGACTTTATATGTTTGAGGCGGATAATCTCCGAAACTACCGAACCGATTTCAAAAATTCTTACACCATTAGAAAGGTACATTATGCAAGATTGCTATAGACTATATTTTATCTGAAAATTCCCACGGGAGCGAAGCCCCGGGCAACATCTAGTATATACTAAAGCCAGAAAACATAGCGTCTCACATTCGGCCACCAAAACAGATAAGTTAGGGAGTAGGTTTAATAACCTTGACATGATGTGTATCTGTTTGTGTTTTAAGGGTTGTTGACTTGGGCACGTTTCCTTCGATATGAAAAAAAAATACACGGGTTACAAATTTTGTACACCTACTCATATTCTTACGACAATAGCATAAATTGAGCATATATAAATATGTAAAGCATTTACAGAATTTTACAAAATAGTAGTACACGACTTGAGTTCCAGTAACAACATGTTAGATGACAATAGTCTTGTTTATTATTGTGCTGTGCTAACACTGCTAACTGCAGCTAAATTTTGAACAACCTTATCCACGTTTCGTTAGTCAAAACTTCCGAATTCCGCCTCAGCCTGCGCGACCAATTTCAATATAATTTAGCATTTCTTGATAAACTACATTCTATTGGTTGTTAGCTTCAGTTCGGCACAGCATAATATAGCTTGTGTCGAGTCTGTTGCTAAAAGACAATCTGTAAATGGAGCAGCCCTACGAAAGGCAATAATGACGCAATGTCTAGTCTAGTCGCGTGTGCTCGCGGTTTGTAAACGTCTGCTGGCATTGACCTGAAGGAAATATTACGGTTTGGTTTACCGACTGCGACCCAGGATTTAACCCCCTTGGGAATTATGGGAATACGTAACTTTGAAATCAGTGTAGAAGATTTTAAAAGATCTTAACGTTGTGCACATTTTTGTGGAATAAAACATCTAAGTTAGATGATTTTCCACAATCTCGAAGAGGATTTTTAGGAATTTATCAAAGCAAGATGTTGAATTTTAAAACTAAAACTTACAACAGAAAGCACTTACAGAAAATATAAATATAAATGTTCAGAGCAAAGCAAACAAACATTAACTCCCGAATGCAAGCGCTATCATTCACACCGAACATTCGAGATAACCTAAAAAATATAACTTCTAAACATTTCCCGAGAGATCCCCTTATCTCACTATTTACCGCATCCACGTCCTGGGCCTGAATACGCCTGGTGAGCGCCCAGTCATGCTGGCGAGAGGAAACTTGGCAACGAGCCTGTTTTCGCCGGTTAGAGACTAGTTTTTACCGGCGCGCACCGGATTTCTGCTACGAACAAGTTGATGCGATTGGCGCATTTAATACTGCTTCGTTTGTTTTACTATTAATTTTTAATTGTATTTTTAATTATGAAGAATTCTTAATGTTATTCCTATGTATTACAGAGGAAATTCAAAAGTTATTTATATTTCTTTAAGAATCTCCACAGGCACTAGTTACAAGCCATCGTAAACAATAAAACACAGAGGACAGTCGTTCTCAGCCTATACAAATTCTTTATACAGTCTTTATATCATATTTACTGATTCATACCATCTCGTTAAGCAGACGCGGTTAGACGGAAGTAATGAGACGTTTACCCTAACCAACCTAGGGTTGGCATCTTTACGTGACAAGATTATTAATTTAGGACTGTGATTACAGAAGAAATGACAACCAAAAAATATTTTTGCTATTAATTTTAAATTCAACGTGTATGTCAGTTAAGTACGTCTAGTAGGTTAAAAGGTCCAAATATACTAACGTTCGTTTCTACATTCCCTGGTATTATACACACATAGAGATCCCTCCACGTTTCAATTTATACTTTTTTGTATTTTATTATGTGCAATAAAGTTATTTCAAACAATTAAACAGACATACATACTATCACGACTATTTCCCGTGGAGGTAGACAGAGACTAGGGATTCCCACTTGTCATGATACTGACAAATCATTATTCCTCCATACTCACTCTATTCAAGCGTGTTCTCTAATTAAGGGTTGCTACTAACATCTCCCTTATGAAAGAGATCCGATAAATTCTTTTAAACGAATTTATTGTACATCACACCTACAGACCACTAAATGGTAAGCCGATCTGGCATGATAGGGACCAACACTGTTCAAATGAGTTTCTTTCGGCATTTCTTCTCATCAGTGGTCGTTCCGAAATGCCAGTAGTTTGTAGCTTGTGAGAAATAACTATAAATATTGACGAGAAAAAGTGCCTGTGAAGGTCTAATTTCTGAATAAATGATTTGAATTTGAATTTGAATTTGAATTTGGTCTGTGCTCACACCATAAAATAGTTCAGATAATTTTCTATGTTTTGCCAGCCCTACGGTAGCGATCGCCTACGAGACTGAACCTTTCAATTTCTTATTATAGGCCCTACCTTTACCTTTAGGAAGATGTGTAAAATTTTTGACCTTTTAAATTATAATGCCTCGTTTACGGCTGACACGGTTGTTTATTTCAGTGTAAAACGTAAAAGAAAATAAAGTATTTTAGGAGTACACTTTGTATAGGCCATATATATCTTTCGCAAAAAAATATAATTTATATAATAATATCGTGCGTTCGCGCTTATGTCAACTTGGTACTTATGTAAAAATAAAAAATTGTAAACAGAATTTATTTTTTCTTAATAGATAAGCGATGTCTTTCTTAAACTTTTTTTTTTAATTATTCATTCATTTTTTTTTGCGTTAGAAACATGGTAGTAGTAGGTACACCTAGTACCTACTAATTCCATGTTTAGAAATAAATTGTTGAAAATTCCTTCCGATTTTTTTCGAAATATCAACTCCGGTTCAATAATATTTGTCACTCTGTAGTACCTACAGTCAACCGCATATAATTCCATGTAACTAATACAATGATTTTAGATAGATTGATGTGATGTAGACTGTACTCTATGTTTTACATTAAATCTATGATATTTTACATCTATGACACGCACAAAACTTCACTTTTTAATTTTAGTTCTATTTGGATCTGTGTTTCTTGAATACACATGTCAGTTGTCAATAATGATGACCTCCCGATGTCACGACGAGGATCCCAAAGCTTGTGAATTAGTGAGTAAAGAAAATTTATTTAATTTCTACTTGATCCAATGAATCCTTCCTCGACCGGCCACGCCCTGGATCCACGCTCTTACGGAATCGAAGTGGTAATGCTTATGTTATCCTTATGTGGATCATATGCCAAAGTCATCAAATCATGGGTTATCAAGTCGTCCAAAAAAAAACATATTTTTTGTATTTATACAGATATTTGTAGTGATTTATCTCTTGCAAGGCAGAGCTAAAGTTGCGAAACTTGAAAGCTACGTTTAAAATTTATATTATTTATTTCTACTGTTTTATTATATGTATTGATTTTTGCATCTACAATTTGTATTCTAAATGCAAAAAAAAAATCCAGATAAAAATCACTCTACATGTTGATCCAGATTTAACCGTTTAGAACTTTTGTGACCGATCAACAAATTTACATCCAGACGTTCGCAATTATCTATGTATAATATTAGTAGGAAGAAGTGTTATGAAAACGTGACTTTAAAAATCAATATTTTTACCAATACCCAAAGGCACCTTCCACCTAGTGGTCCAATATACAACAAGTTTATTTGTTAGACAAATTAAAAAAAAAACCCCGACTTTCAATATTCATTTCGCTACAACTTTTGAACGACTGAACAGATTTTCATGAAACATCGCTAAGAACACTCGGGATAAAATTATCTATGACACAAAAAAAAAACTAAACTAAAATCGGTTCATCCGCTTAGGAGCTACGATGGCACAAACAGATGCGTTAAACTTATAACACCCCTCTTTTTGCGTCGGAGGTTAAAAAGAGAAATTTTGCCAATAATTTGCATTTTTATAAATCTCAACCACATAGGTCAATTCAGAATGCTTAAAATCCACAAAATCATGCCGTGAATCGTAAGCTGCTCTAAGCAATATTTCCTCGGTACCTCGTTCATTACCTCTGTAATATCTTTTTAACGGCCCAAGTTTTGAGAAGACCAATAAAGCGCTTATTATACCGTCGCCATCTCGTGAAGTAGGTGTGGATTGTGATAAATATAATTAATTAGGTTGTTCACGATCTATGAAAAGTTTGTATACGGCGTCTCAGACTTGGCTAAATAAAATACATCAGAAAATTGGAAGAAGATTGACAAAATTGATAATTATTTCAAAATTTAATGGCATTACACACAGCGCCAACAGCATTCGCTTCAGCCATTAATCATACTGTCATAAATTGCCATTAAACTTGACACGATATAACACAACATGGCCGATCAATAGGTTATAGATCGATGCTAATTATTATCAAATATAATATTATATATTGAAGCTATCGTGAGTGGCTTTTGGCTGTGCTGAAGCACTAGTCCAGTGGTTAAGATGTTACATTAATAGGTTTCAGGTTCGAACGAATCCTAGGCTCTGTCTACCTAATTAATGGTTCCCTCTCTCTCATTTTCAATCAAAATAAAGACAAACATTATTTATTTACAAAAACATGAGTTTACATTTTTTTACAATGTAATTGTAAACCATTTAAGATTGCCATCCGATGCCAGCTATTCTCGACAATGCTGTTATTACCTATCAGCTACTAAGGCTGTGTCCCTTAGTCTTCTGGTACGACACTCACGGGCTGTGGAGTGGTTCTTTTCTAACGCAGAACCAAACGCCTCAACAGTAAATACTTGAACAAAAAATATAAATCTGTGCTTTTATTTAGTTTTGATAAAGGTTTTTTGATAAATTGATTTAGCTCTGTCTACCCTATAAGGGATAAAGACTACTAATCATACTAATATTATAAATGCGACAGTTTGTGAGGATGTATGTGTGTATGTTACTCTTTCACGCAAAATCTAGTGGACAGATTGTTTTGAAATTTGGTAAACGGGTAGAATACTCGTACTGGAATAACGCTTAGGGTACTTTAATCCCGGAATTCCCACGGAAGCGAAGGCCCGGGGCGCACCTAGTATCTTTATAAAACACGATGCACATGCCTGACAATGCCGGTCAATATAAGATCTATTGTTCTCTTCCCTCACACTTTGTTTTAGAAGCTTTTGAGACGGCGAGCTGCACGCACGATTATTCGTATAAAATATTTGTAAGTACATTACATTTTTATACGACAAATGGGAACCCTTTATTTATTTATTGCGTGCTATGCAAAAAATAAGCAATTTTATGGGATTATTATAGTGATTACAATTTCATAATTATTTTTGTTTGTGGTTTAGCATTTCGAAGGACACAGTCTCACTGTAACCATGCGCCTATCGTAATGTTATAGTTGCTTTGTTATCATTGTATCATGTACTGAAATGGAAACTAATTGTGTTATAATATTAAACGTAGAATTTCTAGCTGTACCTATTTATTTGTCCCCAGGTGCGCCAGAGCAGGAGAATGCGAAAACTGCGCAAATTCATGGTAATACATAATTTTACAGAGTTCTTACCATTGACCACCGACTTCCAAATAGAGGAGGAGCAGATCAACAAACTCGCGCCAAACGAGTTTCTTGTGAAGGCGGAGTACATCAGTGTAGATCCGTACATGCGGTCCTTCGCAAAGGGCTTCCAAGTGCCTTACGAGCAATTCGGCTTCCAAGTCGGGAAAGTCAAAGAAAGTAGAAATGCCAAATTCCCTGTTGGAGCCAATGTGGTCTCACACGCGGGCTGGCGTGATTACGCAGTTTTAAATGACACTCCTGATGATATATTCGGCATACACCCTTACATTCCTGATCTTGGTAGGCTGTCCCCGTCATTGGCGATCGGAGCGTTAGGAATGACCGGGCTTACAGCATATTTAGGGTTGATGGAGATTTGTAGACCGAAGGCTGGAGAGGTTTTGGTAGTGACGAGCGCTGCGGGCGCGGTGGGCTCTATAGCAGGCCAGATCGGCAAGGTTCTGGGCTGCACTGTGGTCGGATTCACAGGATCTGATAGGAAAGTGAAATTAATTAAAGAAGAATTCGGTTTTGACCACGCGTTTAACTATAAAACTGGTAATGCATATCATATATTAAAGGAGTTTGTTCCGAACGGAGTGGATTGCTTTTTCGATAACGTCGGAGGTGAGCTGGCGGGGGAGATAATAAGATGTATGAGGGAGTACGGTCGCGTTGCGAACTGCGGTTCTATAAGTACGTACGGAGACACCACGTCGTCAGTGAAGAATATAAGAACGTTGGTGTCGGTGCAGATAGAGTCGTTTAGCTTCACACAATGGAAGCCGAAACACGAAGCGACGTTCAAGCAGCTGAAAGCCTGGCTCGAGTCCGGGACGATAAAGGCTAAAGAGACCATTGTGAAAGGTTTCGAAGAGCTCCCCAATACTTTCGCCGCCATGTTGAAAGGCGACACCGTCGGAAAAGCTGTCGTTAAAGTTTTATAATAAGGGTATCGTGTGTGTCGAAGTTTGTTTTATACTCGGTTTATGGAGCTATGTGGAGTTGTGGTATTGTACACGGACGGGAAATAAGTAATAAAGTAATTTAAATTGTAAATTGTTATTTGATTTTATAATGATGCTCGATTAACCTTATTTTTACTATTGGGAAGTGCAGATGATGTGGTAATAATTTGCATATATTCCGTATTATAAATTAAGGATCAGAGTTGTGTTATATAAAACAATAAACAAAAAATCTTAAATACCTACATTATCTAAATATGGGTTTTAAAATATTTTATTTGAAGATAAACGAACAAAAACTACTTCGATTCTTTTCTAATCTCGTTTCCATTGCCTAGATATTGAGAGATGTTTTCTTAAAATTACTTTTGAATATTCCAGTGTAATATCAGCTAAAAGTGGGAACTATAATATCTCTAAACATAAGTTTGATTTAAGGTGTTTCGCTCTGTTGCCAAATTGCAAAAATAATTTTATCAAAAAAGTTAAATGTAAATATAAATCGACGGGTGGTTACAGAGGTGGTTTTATTCTAGGGCGGGAACTCACGCCACATGCAATTACCAAAACTAGCTGACAGTAGTAAAGGTCATGCAGTTAAAACCCATTTAGTCACGTCCTGACTATGCAATTAACGTAGTAATAATGCGGTGCTCTGAACAGAGGTTAGACAACGGAAATCCTAAACCTAACAAACAAACTAATCTCCGTAGTAACTGTAGGTACCGTGTCTTGTTTCAGCTGGTATAGTGTTAACAGCCTGGATTGTTGTTTAGTCAGTTTGTCGATCGATTTTTATCGAAGTCAGTTTACATTGTACATAAAGAAAAGCTGTACACTATTCTATCTAAAGGGTCAAAACCCTGTCAAAATTTCCATTTCACTCATACAAGAAAAAGACGTGCATATTTGAGATACATGGAAAGAAACGAGACAGATAATCTGCCAATTTGTATGAGATTAGGCAGATTGTGTCGGGAAGTTTAGAGAAATCTTTTATTTCACTTGTTTACATGAAAAAATCGAAGTTATAAAAACAAATGCGTCAACTCGTGAACGGGTGCTGCCAGAGGGAACTGGTCATCTCGTTTCTCATATATTTTCATGTAAGTTAATTGTGTTTCACATCGATATATATATATATATATATATATATATATATATATATATATATATTATAATCAGCACTCGGATCACAATCATAACCTATTTTGATATACCTTTTGACTATGTACATTATGTACTTTTATATATTATTAGAAAGAAAAAAAAAACATTGTAAGAAACAATAATGGTAAGCCGATCTGATGATAGGGACCAACACTGTTCAAATGAGTTTCTTTCGGCATTTCTTCTCAGCAGTGGTCGTTCCGAAATGCCAGTAGTTTGTAGCTTGTGAGAAATAACTATAAATATAAAGATTGACGAGAAAAAGTGCCTATGCAGGTCTAATTTCTGAATAAATGATTTGAATTTGAATTTGAATTCAAATATTTTATAATTTGTTGTCCTTGTCATCAATACTAAGCGTTGTCAATACAGTATTTATCGATATATATTTTTCCCGCGACATTCACACGGCTGCAGCGGGTACACGAGTAAAGAGAAATTGAAGTTACCCGTGGACCCACTGATGGGTAAAGGTTGTGGGTGGACAGGTCGGGGATGACTATTACTACTGATTAAATTCAAATTCAAATTCAAAATCAAATTCAATTCAAAAAGATTAAATTTGTAGGTTACAAACGTCTTTCGTCTATATAGTTTTCTTTGACAACTTTCAACTTGCCACGGTGCTGACAAATCTCACTTACTTCATCAGTATACTGTATGTATAACTATTTCCAACAAGGAAGTCAACAGTAATACCAATAACTCACTTTCTTAATATAGGCCCTAGCGATGAGATGATTGATTGACAAGATTTGTGCCCAACGTCCATTAAAAGCCATCTTGGAGATCCATTGATCACTTTTGTGTCACAGATTTAAGAACACTACAATCTTATATCTGTGTTTTATGTACACTTTTTAGAGCTAAACTTGCGTATAAAGATCAATTTGGTGACACATGCAATCTCCTTCATCGAGCACTGCCGACTTTCCTGGCTGCATCATAAATCATAAATAGCGCAATGTCAATTACTTGTCACGTACTTTTGGAAAAATCCTTTTATTTTCGTTCGAAATCTTTTACATTAATTTACAAATACAGAAGACTTTTACATATTCTAAATTACAATTAAACATAAAATTTACGATCCGTTCCACATAAAATTGAAATCTTACTGTTCCGCAAAAAAATAATTTATATATTATTATTTATAACATTACACCTAATAATCTTAGAAGTAGCCATAACACAGCTTACATCTGTATCACAGCGGCGGTATCTGTACTAACTACATTATTCATGTACCTACAACATTTATCATCAAGATAGCTGACGTTATCTAGGGTAACTAGATGTCGAGATGGATTATTAAGTCTAATGGGAAATTGAATTCAAAATGACATAACCAAATATTTTTTTAGAAACAAGTTTTTATATTAGATAATACTAATAACAAAGTAGGACTTTAATTAAAACAGATAACTTATCATTTACTAGGTTTACGCTCGAATTTTGTATGGTTATTACCCATGGAATTAGTAGGTACTCGTTATACGAAGTACTTACTAAATCCATGTTATTACCAACCAAGTCAAAAAGTAAAATACCTCTTTGTTAATATAGATATATGAGATATACACGTTATTTGACGTCAAAAACTTACGCCGAAGCGCAAATAACAATTTAAAGACACCTAAATAACCATGGAATCGTGAATGAATTCAATTACAAATTTAGTGGGACAATTAATTAATATAACTTGAAAAAGACGACTTGACGACCTCGGTGGCAACCTCCTGTGACGACTTGACGACCTCGCAGTGGTAAGGTTCTTGCCTCTGAACCGAGAGGTCCCGGGTTCGATCCCCGGTCGGGTCATGATGGAAAATGATCTTTTTCTGATTGGCCCGGGTCTTGGATGTTTATCTATATATGCATTTGTTATAAAATATAGTATCGTTGAGCTAGTATCCCATAACACAAGTCTCGAACTTACTTTGGGGCTAGCTCAATCTGTGTGATTTGTTCTTATATATTTATATTTATTTATTTTTATTTATAAAAGGAATTTTAAATATTAAAAGCGAACTATTTTTCCAATCTACACGATCTGCCCAATTTAATTCAAAACCATAATAAATACTTAGTTTATTTCTTATAGCGCTAAAGAATTAAGTTAGAACTGTGGTATTTGTAATAATGAGCTCGTCCTCGGTCCATGTTTCCCAAACTGGGCCTCGTGAGAATGGTCCTAAATGTGAGCGAAACGCCACATTGTGATCAAACACAGTATGTTGCTAATGTAATTACCAGGATTTGCCATGCTGTATCTCCTAAGGAGAGTTGTATTCAAGCAGGCTGTAGGTTATAAAATCAAATATAGGTTATAAAATCAGCCGAATCTGAAACTTTAAGGTTTATTTTCACTACGCTTTGGCGTCAGAAATGGTTGAGAGTGCGTTTTTTACTACAAATGTCATATACGTGGTTATTTCATCTCACGACCTATTTAATAATAAGCATTTTAAATTTAAATCTACAATTCAAATCTCTAAAGAGTAAGTTTGGGAGCCACTGTGTTAGCAATCCTTTGTTTAGGATCAGAAGCGGACTCAGATAACGAGATTTATCGCACTTTGGCCGGGCAATGTGATTTGCGCGCTGGCGGCGGTAAAGCTGCTATGTTTAGTACAGTCAGAGATTATGGCGACTGGATTCAGTTGTAGCTATTTATTTATCAAATAATATTAAGTTTCAGTTGTGGTTTAACGACAAAGCATTCATTCAAACATTAGACCTTCACAAGCATTTTTTACTTCAAATAAATTGTGTAAGAATCGAGACTACCGCTATAGTTCCCAGCATCCGTTCACGGTTTGACACATGGGCCAGCCTGACTGAATCTGTTTATGCCAACTAATATTATAAATGCGAAAGTAAGTTTGTTTATTACCTCTTCACGCATTATCTACTGGACCGATTGTTATGAAATTTGGAACACGGGTAGAAAACTTTTTATCCCGAAATTCCCACGGGAGCGAAACCCCGGGAAAAGTCTTCAAATCTTCATAAATATTAATTATATTTCCATTTGAAACCGATGACCTTTTTAGAATAAAAATTCTATAAACCGTCATTAATAAAGATAAAATGTGAAAGTTTTTATTCGTATCGGTGAAATCCTGATTAATTGCAAATGGTCGCAAAAACTGGCGATTATGGTGTAACGAAGATTTGTTTTCAGATATTCTGCTTGAAGCGTGTGGTTTCCGCCCTAAATTGCTCTCTCTCTCTCGTCTTCAAGATTCCCCGGTGGCATTCAGGGCTGTGATGCCGCAAAACCCCGGGTCATCGAAAAGCATACATTAAAATTTTGAAGATTGCTGCTGCCTGACGTTAACCATCCTAGGACAGGACCACACGCCACAAAATCACACTAGAATTTAATTACTCCATATCCACCAGCGGATGTCGTACAAGGCGACTAAGAGCTAAACCCGAACCCTAAAGGTAAAAATTCATTGAACTCATATTTATTACACATTTTTGTTATAAGTACGCCACAAAATAATTACCTTACATCGATAAACATAGCACCTGAAACTAAATTACGGCTTAATTGCCAGAGTTTCGAACGAGCGGGGTAATGCTTTAGTCGAAACGCAATTTATTCCTGCAATACCTAAACCCTGGGTGTCCTGTGTGAGTGACAAACGCCGGTAAGCTGCGCAACCCTAGATGGGTTTTCAGTTTTCGCTAAGATTTTCCTGATTATACCCGCCGGCAGTGCAGGGCTAAACTTATAGATGATTTTGCGTCGAAGTTTTTGGGAAGAAACTTGGGCGAGGCGCGTGCGTCTAAACCTGAGTATTATGAGTAAGTTACCATTACAACCATTAAACTATACAGGGTATTTTTAACGACAATGTTTAAACAGTAGTACTTCGCGTTTTCCTGCTCAGGTTAAAGTTAACGTCAAAGTTGACTGTTGTTCCGGAAAGGAACGTAACCGACGACGCCGCTGTATTGTTCGTGAGCGACAAACTCGTATCAAATCAAATCATTTATTCAGAAATTAGGCCTTCTCAGGCACTTTTTCACGTCATATTCTAAATTAAATGTTATTTACCAAAGCTACAAACTACTGGTACTCGTACTCTTGTTTTAATACGTATATAATATAATACATAACGACGGACTAAACTATGTACGACTCATATTTTATGTGAGCTCGAAGTAAAGGACTCATTTTCATAAATTTGACGTAATAATTTATAATTACACATTTTATTTTATTGGGCAACCAATAAGGCATGTTTCCCTAGTTCCCTATTTTTATGCATACAATTTTATGTCATAATATAACATGGCATACTTTTACTTATCATAATAATAGTTACGCACAATATTAATTTGGCATAATGTTTTTGACATTTTTTTACGCGTATCTTACCATAAGCATACAATTTTTAAGCATAATATTCTAAAGCATATTGGCGGCTTTGGGTGGCCGGAGAGCCACCCCGCCGCACCCTAACCTACTGCTACACTATAGCTTTGTGCAAATCAAAATTATGGTAAAAGGTATGCCAAAAAACCTGGTATGACAAAATATATGTGCCTAACTTGTTATGCGAAATTAAATTAGGATAAATTTTTTTTGCGAAAAAAAAGGGATCCCGTTTCCCTTAAAGGTGTTTAGATGTGTGTGTGATCTTTCTATCTCAAAGAAGTAAAATGTTCTCAACAAAATAGTCACGACTTAGGCAGACATTTCGTGTTCCGTGAAGCGAATATTGAATCTAGAGCACATAATTATTAGGGTAAATAATAATTGGTCACGTACACACTCTAAGTTTCCGCCCAAGTTTACTCGAACAGATAATTCAGACGTAAAAAGAAGCAACAAGATGATTGTGAGTAGGATATTCAATTAATATCCACTTTCATGAAGATTGCTCAGTCGTGGTCTGTTGCGACGACGCACTCCGTTGGATAAAATAGTATCCTGGTTAGATTGTAAAATTGTAAAACAAAATAAATAAATAAATAAATAAATAACAAGTTTATTTGTAAGACAAATTACAAAACCACCGACTTTCAATATTAATTTCGCTACAACTTTAGACCGGCTGAATCGATTTTGTTCAAACATATCTAAGAACCACCGCATACAGATTAACTATGAAATAAAAAACTGCATCCGAATCGGTACACCCGTTGATGAGCTATAGTGCCACGTACAGACAGACAGACACGCTTAGCAATCAAACTTATAACACCCCTCTTTTTGCGTCGGGGGTTAAAAACACGAAAGTAATTTCCTAAAAAGTCTATTGTAATTAATATTAGGTAAGATTTTACATAATAAGTATTGTAAAAAAAACGTAGTTTAACTGATATACTATATCATCAACTAGAGCATTCCTCACGATGTTTCCTTCATCTCACTCCGTATATAATTACACTATTTGCTCGAAGAGTATACTTAACAGACATTCTACTTATCAGACAAGTACATTCACCTGAACGACCGGTAGCGTACCTATCTTTATATTAAATCGGTTAAAGCAATCTTACACGAACATTACATGTATAGATAGCATTCAGAGATATGCTGCTTTGTATTTCGTATTCAGCAATGACGGGTCCGAACAAGTTTGAATTTTGTATTTTTAGGTATCATCGATCGTGATATATATATTTTTTATTTATACATTCAAATTTTCATTTAGTCGCAGCAAGTTGTTAAGGCGTCCGCCTGTGATCGAAAGAACCCATATTCTAAATCCTACTCGTGCCAAATGTGTTTATATACCAAACTGACTCATGTATAGATTTCATAGCAAATGGTAGCAAATGCTTTCGGTGAAGGAAAACTTCGTGAGGAAACCTGCACACTGGTGTTCCCGTCTACTGGCAGGTAGACTCGATAGGTTGTCGTTACAGTCATGTCAGAAGCGTTTAGTTAGGCGATTTGAATAAATCGAAATTAAAGGATTTATACATATGTGCTTTAGTTATTACCTCTTCATATAAGTAGTTAAAGTTGAGGTTCTTCCGCCCTAGAATAGGACCACTCCATATAATCTCAATCTTACACGTCTTATAAGACGATTAAGGGCATACATAGCCTAGGAAGCTGATAGACAACAATAATATTTGTCGACATCGGTGGCGCAGTGGTAAAGTGCTTGCCTCTGAACCGAGAAGTCCCGGATTCGATCCCCGGTCGGGTCATGATGTTTTTCTGATTGGCCCGGGTCTTGGATGTTTATCTGTATATGTATATGTTATAGAATATAGTATCGTTCAGTTAGTATCCCGTAACACAAGTCTCGAACTTATTTTGGGGCTAGCTCAATCTCTGTGATTTGTCCTAACGTAATATAAGAAATACGAGAGAGCCTATGCCAGAGAGGCGACTACTACCTTAAAATAATTTAGACATAAAAAAGACATTTAAAATAAATTAAAACAACAACAAAGATGACGAATTTTGAGTGATAGATTCAACTGACTCGCATACATGTGTACAGACTAAGTTAATTTGATGTAAAACGGGAAATAAAGGGCTTTTTTATTTTATTTTATAATATATAAAATATATAAATATGACCAAGGATGGTTGAGGTCAGGAAGGCGGCCGGTTGTAAAATTACAGCCGAATCTATAAAATTTTAAGTTTATTTTTACGCTGACCTCGGGCTCGGCGGCATTACAGCCCCAAATGAAACCTATATGCAGAGATTAGTGACAGATAAGTAGTTAAAGCCAGCGGCATACATACGTAGCAGGATTATGGCGCGAGAGCAGGCGGAGCGCTAGTTATTAAATAAAATTTATTTCTTGAATGACATGTTTAAAAATCTTAGTATTCTGTTAGTCGATAATGTGATAAGACTCCGGTCCCCGGTGCTGGTGATGATGATTATGACACCGGGTCCCAAGGAAACGTTTTCCGTAGCGCTTGTGAGAAGAATAATAAATATCATTATAAATATTTTCCTAGTAAATATAACTTGATTTTGTAATACAATAATTTCGCCATTTGTTTATACTTGGGTGTAGACAAATAAACTTGGAACAATAAAGTTTAATAAATAAATAAATAAATAAATAATGTGACAAATGATCCCCGGAATTCCGCTCGCCGCAGTCGGCACGCGGAATCTTCGACCAGAGGAATTTAATAGCGAATTGTTGCCGATTCAATATTATATTGGATGCTTGGTCCGTGAACTACTGTACAATCGACTCTAGTTACCCTGGATCTTTATGGCGCGGTAATAGGGACGATTTTGCTACTAATTTGAATATAGTATTTTAATATAGAACAGATAAATAAGTGTAAATACTGATGAAGAGAAGGCTTAGTGAAATAAATATTTTTTTTTTAACTAATAACTTAGAAACTTAAACATACATTAATATGTGATAAATCAATTCAAAACCCATGTGCTATAATGTTTCCAATTTTATTTTTTTTTACTTTTATCTAATCCTGAGACAGCTGTCTCTCTCTACGAACTGGACATGTTTCAAAAAACATTTTCAGATTTATAATATAACATTACAATTTATTAACAAACACATAGCCGCGTGAAAATTCAGTCAATTTTCATAAAAAATCAATGTTATTTATTTTTATAAGTGCCCGTTATAAAATTATTCCTAATTCCACATAATCCAGCCTATTTACTAAATTTTAAAGGATTATGTGGAACGTAAAAGTAGGAAAGCGGGCCCTGGGCTCCGACGCTCAACGGCTAAGGAATCAACCAGGAAAACTCTCAGATGAGAAAGAAAGGTAGGAAACTGTGGTTAATATGCTTCAAGATTATATTAAATGAACAAACCAAGACAGAATCTCATGTTAAACTCGTGTTAACATTTGTTACATACGAACGGAAGATTTATTAAATTCCCAACTAATTTCACTGACACGGTACTATAGGGCTGGCAGAACTAGTTTTACAAGAATTTATTTCTTTAATCTACCAATTAGTTACATATCAAATTATATATATATATATATATATTATATATTGTATAAATATACCTTCCTACAATCTTATAAACATATAAATACTTAAATAAACTAATTCTCGTACTGACTACATTTACATTAAATAATAACCCACAAACATACACCGCAACTTTACAAATTTTTGCTTTAATTTTGTATTTGTGTGTTTGCCTATCTAAGGTGAGTAAATAATTGCTTAATATATTATTATGAGCACATAGAGCAGATGTTTTGTGAAACTATGATTAAATAAATTCACTTCGAATTGAAGTATAAAAAACTGTTGATGGCCAAGATCGCCTACCAGATACCTACCTACGAACCAGATACAAAATATTAAAAAAACATATTTGGCAACCCTAGCCTCTCCCGCTGGAGTGGTCGGTGCACACGAGAGCCAGGTGAAATTCTGCAAATACTAGCTATAACGCTGCCAATTCACATTTCTTTAATTTGAAATTAAAACTCTTTATCTTTATCAAATTCAAATTCAAATCATTTATTCAGAAATTAGACCTTCACAGGCACTTTTTCTCGTCAATATTTATAGTTATTTCTCACAAGCTACAAACTACTGGCATTTCGGAACGACCACTGCTGAGAAGAAATGCCGAAAGAAACTCATTTGAACAGTGTTGGTCGCTATCATGCCAGATCGGCTTACCATTATTGTTTCTTACAATGTTTTTTTTTATTTTCTAATAATATATAAAAGTACATAATGTATATGTACATTAAAAGTATAGTAAGTAATGTATATGTACGTCAAAAGGTATATCAAAACAGGTTATGATTGTGATCCGAGTTCTGATTATAATATATATATATAAATATATCGCTAAAATATTACCTAAACCGCTGTTGGAATTCAATATTAATTAATTTTTGAAATGAATAAAAAAATCTGATTTGACTTGTTGGAAAAGCCTGGAAAAAAATTTACGCTTTCAGCGATAAATCTACCAATTATACTTTCTGTTTCTATATTATTAACGTGTATGTATATAATAAAAAGTTAATTCATTCAAAAGTCGATAGATACCTATCTTATTACCGGCGCATAGAGGTCAATGCAGCGTAACTTAATCCTGTCGACTGTACGAGGTGGAATTCTGAAATACCTGCAGCTGCCAAGTCGCATTTCAGACTAAATGCTTTTTAAAACCAGCGACCAAGAATTGTGTTCGCGCTAATTAGCCAGTTTGTCTATGTGGGGTCGTGTGTGCTGAATTAGAGGTTAATTTATATACGTGAACTTACTATAGGTAGTAGTTAATTACTGCTTGGTATATGATTGTCACTACTTGGGAGTTAAATGGAGAATGTTTTAAAATTGTATTTTCACAATGTACTCAAACTTATTTACCAAATTATTTGATATCGTTCATGGAAAACAGATATAGTTATATTATTAAAAATAAATAATGTACAGATTAAAGTTGCACGTACTTTCTTATTCGGCGAACTCGGACAGATGCCGACGCGAATGCATGAACATTGCACAGTTAGTATGAGTGTTTTTATTTGCCGCAATGAAAAACCTGCAATGTACCTATGCTGAATCCGCCAAGTCCGGCGAACTGTTCGCGAATATTGTGGAGTCGGCATTACATCTCGGACGTGCCTCTAAGCCATGTCAATAGAGGCGAATTTCCAATGGGGTTGTATAGGTTGATAGACGCAGTAGTGAAATGCTTGCCTCTGAACCGAGAGGTCCCGGGTTCGATCCCCGGTCGGGTCATGATAGAAAATGATCTTTTTCTGACTGGCCCGGGTCTTGGATGTTTATCTATATATGTATATGTTATAAAATATAGTATCGTTGAGTTAGTATCCCATAACACAAGTCTAGAACTTACTTTGGGGCTAGCTGAAACTGTGCAATTTGTCCTAATATATTTATTTATTTATTTAAACTTGCAAACGGGACATGCTATTTTAGGCCTACAAATTCGTAATAAGTTACGTAACCTTATTAAGGTCACACCAATAAGCATCCCTAGCATGTGAACTGTGAATGAATGAATGTCAAGGTTCATTCCGATACAACGGATTTAAATAGTACCTACTCATTGTACGGTCTGTGCCTTGTTTGTGTGAAGGGATGAGACCTTGGCTATTTTCATCATTGACCGAAATGAGAACTGACCGAAATGAAGACTGACCGAAAGAAAAAATTACTGTTTATTTATATTTTTGTACAGAAAGAGTACATCCATATCCATAGTCATACTATTATTATAAAGAGGTTTGTTGTTTGCGAGTTTGTATGTTTGAGGCGGATAATCTCCGAAACTACCGAACCGATTTCAAGAATTCTTTCACCACTAGAAAGATACATTATCCGAGTTTACCATAGGTTTTTTTTATCTCAAAATTCCCACAGGAGCGAAGCCCCGGCCAACATCTAGTAATAATATAAATGTGAAATTCTGTCTGTCACGCTTTTATAGTAAAACCAACTGGGCCAATTTTTTTATCAAAGCTACATGAATCAGATTTGTGTACAAACTCATGTCTCACGAGAAGGATTCTGGAGGAAGAACTTGGAACCTTTAAATCACAGGCGCACAACGTTAATCACTGGTCCGCCACCGCTTCAACGACCACATATTGTCTCTTTGAGTGTTAAAAAAAGGCGAAAACGCAATTTCGTGCTACGTGTTTTATATTTCATGGTAGCCCCCCAGTAGTAAACAGTTGAACAGCAGGGACAAATCTATGATGAATATTTGCCATCAACAGAATGAGAAAGAGTGATGTAGTGCCACGTTCTCAGTTCTTTAGACAAAACTCTTGACTTGGTTCAAAAAAATCCAAAAACACAATTGAAAAATTCTTTGTATCTCAACAATCTAGGTATAATAAATTAGATTGTAAAATTAGCTAATTGCCAGATTTTTTTAACAATTCAATTTAGTTTATAACTAAACTTAAACTACTTAAAAAAATACACAATCACAGAACGACTAAATTAACCTAAATTAAAACTAAAGTATAATATTGTAAACTAGATTTTGCCCGCGGCTTCGCCCGCGTGAATTTCATAGCAAAATCTCAGTAATTTTTTTATCGCGTACTCTGTAACACTGGTAAACATTATATGATTCAAATTCGCATTTTTTCTCATCTTTAGTTCAATTTCCTGTTTCCCGCTGCGTGTCTCGTCCCGCAAACTTGTCCAATGCCGCTTCCTGCTATGTAATGTAGATATCCCGTACCGTTGCCTACATATTGAGCCATCATGTTTTTCGCAATGTGTCCCGTCCCGTTTGTCACTACGTGTCTCCATCCCATTTCCCGCTCTAACTTCCACTCCCGCTTTCTGCAACGCATGCCGGCCCCTTTTTTCATGACGTTTTACGTCTATCGGTTTTTTATTAACCACAAACGTAAAATAATCATTTTTTGTATTTACTTTTACTGTTATTTACTACAAAAAGCTTTGAAGTAATAGTAAATATAATCAGAAAAACGTACCTTCAAATCTAAGATCAACTAGAAACCACACAGTAGTCTCATACCTACAGAGGCAGGACTTCAGTGGGCCTTTTAAAGAAGCCCACGTTAACATTGGATGGGCATGCATATTGCATAAGTACTTTACCCATTTCAATTTCCAAAAGGCTACCGGATATAAACGAGCATTTGTATAGCCTTACGGACTAGTAAAGAAACTTATTTATATATTGGTGTATTCATATCACACTTTTTATAATAAATTTCAACAATGATGTGAAAAAATATATGTATAAATAAAAATTCATGCATTCCTTCTTACGAATGGGTAAGGAGTTTGGGTCATGACCTACCATTGCGGATTGGCGGGTTTTAACGACCACAAATACAGTTGTATTTGTGGCCCAACGGCTTTAAGTGCCTTCCGTAGCACGGCCGAAACTAAAGATAATTCAGTCAGCCATCCAATATCCGACCATTGTGATAGTGTCTTGACCGTCACTATCACAGGCCGAGCGCGCTAACCACTGCGCCATTAAGCTAATATTTTCATCTCATTATATTTAACATTATACAATAACAATAAACTATTGAGAATTGTTTCTGGGGTTCCTGTTCCTGTTTTCTCGATAATCTCTCTAATCAAAGCTTGTTATTCTGCGTTGCGACGTTCCGAAGCACGTGGTTCGGTTAAAAATTAAACTTTGAAATTTCCGAACTCTTTGCCCCTGTCTGTCCTCTTTGGGTAAGTTATTTCTGTTAATAATCAAGGATTTTCTCCCCTTGGTCGCCTCGTACGACATTTCCCTGGTTCCTATTCTAGGGTGAGAATATTAACAATATATTGGCGTATTTTAATGGAAAAAAAGCCGCGGACTGAAAACAATGAATATAATGTGTTCATCTGTGGTTTTTTTTTGTTTTTTTTTTATTTGAATTTGAATTTGGTAATTTATCTAAATTTCTTTATTAACAATTAATGTAATGGATGTTGGCAATTTCCATATATAACAAATGAGAATTGTATCATTGAAACAATCAAGGACTTGATATAACTGCAGGCTATTTCAATACGAGACCTCTATTCTACGTGAACGCTTTCAATTCCAATATTAAGTATATATCCAATATGCACATAGTCTTGGCAGCTGAAAGGCAACAAAGCATTCCCAAGGGGAACAGTGCATTATGTGCATCTAACTAAATTAATATTGAAACAAAAACATTTATGCATTTTTTATAACCTCACACAGCTAAGGCGTAATATACACTGAAAAGAACAAAGAACTAGGTTTTATAAAAGTTTAGTCGCGGGCAAATGTTAGTATCATACATTTCATTTTTCATCCCAATCGTTGCACGGGTTCAAGATAAATTTGCCTGTGTGTTACAAGGATAGTCTTTGACCTTTACGTCCGTACGGGATGATAAATTATCCTACGTCAAAAAAAAACACAATTATTATTTCATTTATATTAATATGCTGAATTAAATATTTTATAGTAATTTAATAATCAATTTTATGATTAATTCCAAATAATTATGACCTCTTCATATATATTCTTATTTATTTTTATCGAGCATTTTTTGACTTTTTGTCCATCAAATCCACATGAGTACGGTTAAGCCATAAAAATTTATGGAGCGTCAACAGTGAACAATTTTATCCCCTACAAGAAAACTTACTACAATCTTCGCAGGCTGTTTATTGGATAATCGATAACACTGGCAATGTTTTAAAAATAAAACACATGCATAGAAAATAGAGTTTTAAATTGGTTCGACTTTGTATCTGGCAGGAAATTAAATAAAAATTACGGTTTATGAAAGCAATAAAAGCGTGGAATACTCAAGTAAATATAGGTACATGGCTTGATGTGGTGTTAGAAAATACGTTACCTAAGTTGTATACATATCGTCACAGTCACAGAACAAATCACAAACAGTACACTTGAATCCTGATACACTATGCACTTTGGTTTTATCGTTTTTTTTTGTCCAGATTATGTAATTTTGGGAAAGGCGCGAGTGAGCCGCGCGGAGTCCGTATGCAGAGAGAAATGGCGTCGGTGCGCGCGCCGCCCGCCCTACATAGAGGGCAGTTGCGTTGGGCGAGAAGTTGTTTGGTCGCTGCGATTAGTCGCTTATTCAGGACGCATTTGTTTATGTGTTTGACTTGGAAAATTAAGTACAAAACTAGGTTAATTAGAACAGAGTAGAGTGGATAATTGACAATCTTAAAATTTAGGGTTTCATTAGTTCTTATCTTTTATACATGTTATTAATTCTTAATAGATTTGGACAGGAAATTTTATAAACTACACTTTTTAAAACATTATGCATAGTCCTTTGACTATGCATAAAGTTTTAAAAAGTTATCTTCGAACTATTTAGTAAGTAATTGACTTAGAATTAAATATATTTCAATTAAAAAATGACTTATTTAATTACATTACCAACAAGTATTCAAATAATATCACTTGCCATCTATTCTGCTGCTATATATTCACACATATGCAAGTGTTTAGAAAAAAATACTAGTTCATTTTTGGATAAATATAAAACAAAAGAATGCTCAATTAATTTCGTTCCACTGAAACTTAAATAAATATAAACAGTTTATTAATTTTCACTTGTGTTAATCTGTTTACTTGAGCAATGAGCGGTGACTAATCGCAACGACGAATTCATACCTTAACCTAGACAAAAGGCTCGCACTTTGTAACGTTCAGCGTTACCTTTCACCCCGCCATATCCAACGAAACCTCTCCCAAAGCTTACCAATACATTGCGCATCTGGCGTCTCGATTTCCAATCTATTTCCAGCTGCTTACAGCGATGGACAGCGCGCATTATTAAACTGTCGTATAGTATGCTATCTTTTATTACGGAAAACGAATCGTCGTGAAAAAAATGTTGGTTTTTCTTTCGTAAATTCTTTCCCTCTCGCACAGGAGTGCACTGGTATGGCGTGTAGATCCCCAAATCCTTTGCAGTAAAGATATCAATGAGAAACTATGAGAATTAATGTGATGTTCGAACCTTTCTCTGCAATCCAAGGCGGTATTTTTGAATTGTTTTCTGTTTGTTGAATCGGAATGGATGTGATTATGCGGGCGGCGTAACTTTAGCTCCCAACATTATTTAACTCTAATGGGTTTATTTCCAAGACTTTAGTGTCCTATTTAGATTCCCTCGACAGTTTTCTACTGAATTGGTTAATGTTAAACATTATTATTTGCTAAGTTCAAAAGTTTATTAAATAGGTACGCTGTTTTGACTATAATTGGCTTATGTGACGACTTAGGTTCTTCTTTGACCGTTGGAGGGTTTGTTTGTTGTTGACAATTTTTTCAGCTTTGATCACCCCAATATATCTTATAGTTGTGTTTTCATGATACACATACAAAGTAGACAGACAAGCAAAAAAAGTAATTATTAACAAAGATAAAATTTTAGATTTGGATGTTTGTTCAAATTCAAATCAAAATCAAATATTGTATTCAGAAAAATAAGACCTGCCATTTTTTCACGTTATGTTCTAAATCCATACTCTAAGGTATTATAAATGCGAAAATCTGTCTGTCGGTTCCGCTTTCACGGCTAAACCACTGGACCGATTACGTATAGTTAAAGAGACCCGTTCAAACATAGTTTTTATTTTTTCAAAAATCAACCCCCTAACTATAATGGTGGTGAATGTTTGTATGAGTATCATGTCTGTACAGAGTTCGCAGAGAAATACACACGAGCGGAGCCGCGAGCAAAAACTAGTTAAATATTATTTACCAAAACTACAAACAACTGACATTTTCGAAAGACAACTAGCGTTTTTATGCTCATTTTCTTACACAAGTCCAGACCTTAGCTCAGTACGTCACAGCCGCAAATAAAATCGAAAATGAGAGAGAGATTCAAATCGGAAGTAAACCTTTTTCTCTCTCTTACAATGCGCCCTTAAAACTGAGTAGGTCAAGGTCCTCAAGCCACCGAAATACCCTGAATATATAACTAGCCAATTAACATACCGTCCGTACGTTCGAGCTGAGAATTTGTTAAGCCTTAATTGATGAATTATTTGCGAGCGAGCGAACCGATTGGAAATCGATATGGTTTTAATTTAATCGAGTGTTTGTTTATATTCGATGGCGGTGATTGTTCAGTGTTGTAGTAATGCAGGCAGGTACACAATGGATATGCGATAAAATATAACTTTTGGTGACTCTTTTGACGGTTTTCTCGGTTGAGAATTAGATACGCAATTCTCGTAGATTCGCTGTCATCTCAATTATCACGATGCTAACGACTGTTACACTACATTTCCTTTTTAAGTTGCCGTAACCGAAGGTAAAAGGAACCCTATTATTGTATCTGATATCTGTCGCTTCGTCAAAGGGCTCTCTCAAGATTAGGCACTTGATTTTATTTTTTAACCGACTTCCATAAAATGTGGAGGTTAAGTGTTCGGTTGTATATTTTTATTCGTGTTTCTCCATCAATTGGGGACCGAATTGACCAAAATGTTTGATTTATTTGAAAGCGTATAATTTGTCACGTGTTTTTTCTGGCTTTTAATATTCATTCAGTAATCGCAGAAAATTTAAGAAAAGTAGGATAACAGTGCAATCTAGACCAACAACCCGTGAGGAAAAATCTTCACTGTTTTTCAAAATATTTTGTTTAGCCACTTATTTAATTTACATTTCTGACACATCGAAAAATTAATAATGTACTTTTTTGTGTATTATAATTATTTATTTATATAAGTAAATATATTTTTTGTACCCATATACCACTTTCTGTTTCTGTCTCACATCTCCTCATGTTCCTGGTTGCGTGTCAGCGTAAAAAATGTATTTTGTGCAATAAAGTATAAATAAATACATTGTAGAGATGATCACTAGTCTAGTCTTTGAGCTCGTCGTGTCTCTAGCGGTGCAATCGTTTAGCAAAGCCTATGATCTCATCCTTTGATGTGGCCGGCGCAATCTTAGGTCTATCTGGAACTAGGAGCTCCTATCCTGTCTCGAGATTAATTAGTTGGGTGTTCATTAATCTTAAAAAATGTTACTTCAAACTTATTTTACTTAACCACGCAAATTAGAGTCACGCCCCGTTGCTCAGTTGTGCTCCGTTTCGACAATGCAGCACGTTGTAGGTCCGTTGTACTCCGTAGTTTTCTATGGGTCCGTCCCACACACACACACACAGACGTCCGTTGTCGTACGTCGAAACTTGATACAATTTCTACGTTGTTACCTATGTGTGGTAACTTAGTACTATCAAAATTCGTAACGGCAAAGAATAAGTAATTATTTTTATGTGTACAAATATTATACTTATATAATCTTATGTCATCTTTTCCAGTTTGATTGAGATAGGTCAGACGAAACTAGAATAATTTACCGTCAATGTACAATGACTTGCACGTCAAGTTAGCTTGCGTATCTGTGCGATGGTAATAGTGACGAATTCACGATGAATTTGTGTAGGTTTTGATGTTGATTGTACCTAGTAGGGCGATGGTCGACGGCACTTAATCCCAATTATACAGAAAGCCGGGCTAAGCCGGGCTGAGACGCTTATTGCATGGGCTATGCGGATCTTGTGTCCAGCTCTAATACAGGCGGATACAAGAGAAGGCAGTTAGTAAGTTATCGTATTGACGACCCGTGGTGTAGTGGTCACCATGCGCGTCCACTATCTGGAGGTCCTGGGTTCGGTTCCCAGCGCTGTAAAATATTTGTACCAGTGATTACAAATATTTGACCGCGGTTCTGGGTGTGTTGTGCCCGTTTTCTGTTTTTTGTCCATCGGACCCGCGATACAAGCTTACCGCTTAGTTGAATGTTGTTCACAAAAAATGGTAGGTATAGCTTACTAACTGCCTTCTCTCTCTCCCTCTCTCTCTCTCTTCGAGTCTTTCCCCGGTTACCTACTTCAACTCAGTCGTTAAGTGTCTATGGAGCTCAGGGCCCTCTACTACTACTTACTAATCATAACTTTATTTGCTCAAAACATGGTATTATAAGAAGTTACTAACAACCATCCGCCCACAATATTTCTTTCAAATGCCCTATGAGTTATTCCAAAAATACTGTACACTGAAATCGGCACCAATGGTAATGACTTTGTGAATTAGTAACATACGTAAAATCTACGCAAAAATCCCTATTCAAACCAAACTGACATCGTGTGGCTGTGGGTTAGGTACCTATATTTATCCATACACTACACTAGGTACATTACACTGTCAGTCTGTTAGTCTCTCAGAGATTTTAGCGTTGAGTTTGCCACACAACTTTTAATTAATTTAGTTATGTTAATGAAAGTGACAAAACATATTTTTTTATGATTATTATTATTATTAGTCCTTTTTTTTTCTTTGTTCAACGATCCATTAGACCAAAGAGAAATGTCCCAAATAAATACGATCCCAAATTACATTTCTTCACACGTCACTTAATTAAGTAGATTTTAGTTAAAAATACACATTTCGAAACTTCGCTTTGTTCCATAAATTCCAGACCAGAATTATATGGAACAATACATAATCTCCGTCTTGTTTACCCGCTAACAGGCAGGCCTTGACTGACTGAACTAAAACAATTCTATTCAGCGCCATAATCATGGAACAAAGCTCTCGACGTGATAATATATCTGGCTGGGTTGAGCCTCATATGCACGACTATTGTGCTGTTCAATGGTGTCACTAACTAAGCATACACATGATGTGTCCGAAACAAAGTACAATGATTATATTCTAATGCTTTTATTGATAGAAAACGTTACATATTTAGTAGTCTCGTAGTCTTACAAATAGATCAAAAGAGCACAAACGATAATAAAAATAAATAAGTAATTTAAAAAGAGTACGTGTTGGATTAACTGAATGAATGGAAGAGTAGGTAACTACTTGTCATCTTCAAAATGTGTCCAACACCTGCACTTAACAGCTTCCTTGCTTCTGATGAAGATTAAGAGGCCCGGTGAAATGGATTTTCACTATTTGACGTTTCATTTCGATAGGCAAAGATCGTAGGTACGGCTCGGTAAATATTTACTTCTTAGGTATTAGGTCTTAGGTATTCTTAGGTTTTTTAATGAAACAAACAACGAAATTGGCACACTTATTATTTTTCCAGAACACCGCCGACCGTATGTCGTCGTATATAAAATTTTAACATAAAAACACAAAGCTACAGAAATAGCACGTAGCGAACAAACAGCTTAACAATACAATGCATCCGGCGCATCCCAAATTAGCGGGATTAAAGTCCGAGTTTTCAAATAATTAATTGGTTTCCTAACACTATTCTTGTTTTTGTCGTATGGTGTGGCGGCTAATCTACGGATTAGATGTTTGTAATACTTTAACGGTTATATTCAAGTTCATTTAATAATTTGTAATTTATAATATTTTAATAGGTCCTACTTATGCATTTAACCCCATTATTTGTGGTCGACGCAAAATGTATAGGTTGGTATCAACCACCTAATCTCTTTTTATGCTTCCTCTCCACCTAGGCAACGCCTGGGTAACCTATATTTTATCATGCTGGCTGTCCAGGCAAAACGCATGCTTGTTTGCCACTATGCTATTAAAAAAATGTTAAACATCCATCTTACCCACAGATATAAGAACATTTATCTTATATCTGAGATCCTAGTACTTTACCTATTTAAAATGCTGCGATATATTTATCTCAAAAACGTTATATTTATTTTAATGATTTCACCACAAAGTTGTAAAGTAATGTAATCTGTAACCGTACGTAAATAAAGAAAACCAACTAGACTAGATACTCGGAAATGCTCTTTAAAAAGTTAAAGTTATCTGTATCGAAACTGAAATTATTTAGGTATTAATTGTGTCTATTTAAGTTCGTAAATGTATCTACGTAAATTTATAATCGTTCTACCTACCTATGTAACTATTAAATTTTTAATATTTAGTTTAACTTGGTTGTAACAATTTTGGTCTTTTCTTTATATATTGACAGATGACAACGTCACATCGTTTATATAACTCATCAAATGTCAAATACCTACATGAATTTTGTTGTAAATGTAAAATTAGTTTTCGGTTTTCCTCAAGCTTCGTTTTCTTAAAATGCTTCTATGAAATAGCTAGCTAAGATATGACTACTCAATATAAAAAGTTTGTTAAATTGATAGCGAAGTGGCCTTTGGATGCCAGCAAAGGTGAAAGGTGTGTATTGTTTCAGGTTATAACTTAATATTCCTAAAAATTAGAAACTCAATCCTAATTTTCGCAATTTTTCGTTACAGAGATTTAGGAAAAGTTATTAGAGACAAAGTTAAACTTGCGTTCGAATCTTCAGAACAACAAAACCTTGATTCAGAATACTGTACCCGGCAATACAACTCGCTGAACAAACTGGCTGACAATCACTACAGAAATAAATACAAACGCACAAAAACCAGCACTGCTACAGGTTTAAACACTGAAGAGTGCAACCTTATACTCTCCAACGAAGTTCTAGACTACTTAAAAGAAGAAAACAAAGGTTTCTTTTCAAAAATTTTTAAAAAAGATCAATAATGTTTCTCAGACACTTTGGAAAATTTCTTCACAAGTCTATCCGGCGACTATCCACAGAGAAAATAGAGTATAAAGATCATACCCCAGTTATGTTAAATGAAGCCGTAAATTATCTTAACCCCAAAGATAATGAAATTTATATTGATATGACATTTGGTGCCGGTGGGCATTCCCGTAAAATTCTAGAAACAGCTAACTGTCGCTTATTTACTTTAGATAGGGATCCTACTGCATATGAGAAAGCTAATTTACTTGCAAAAGAATACCCAAACAGAGTCACACCATTATTAGGAAGATTTAGTGAACTACCAAAGCTTTTAAAAGAAAATGGAATGGGTCAGAGTAGTATAGATGGGATTTTATTTGATTTCGGCTGTTCATCTATGCAGTTAGACATAGGAGAAAGAGGCTTCTCTGTAAATAAGAATGGGTACTTAGATATGAGGATGGATGCTGGTCGAGATCCGGATCAGATCACAGCACGTGAAGTATTAGCCACTGCGAATGAACAAGAACTTTATAAAATATTCAAAATTTATGGTGAAGAGAAAAAAGCTGCAAAAATTGCTCAAACTATAATACAAGCCAGATATATGATAAAGAATATTGACACCACACAAGAATTAGTTGACATTGTCAACTCATGTTGTCCAGATGAAATAAGATTGGATAAACTGAATCGTCCACAATCCAATGCAACAAAAATATTTCAAGCTTTACGTATATTTGTTAATAATGAGCTCAATGAACTTAATTATGGTATGGTACTATCGAAATATTATTTGAAAATCAATGGTAGATTAGTGACAATTTGCTTCCATTCTTTAGAAGACACTATAGTGAAACGGCATATTGCTGGCAACATTATAAATGAAATAGCGAATCCTGTTCCATTGAAGTATCTCAGTCCAACTTTGGTCCAAGACCAAGAAACAATAGACAAATTTTTAGACACACCTTGGAAGGCAATAAATAAGCATGTGGAGGTGCCTTCCGATGAAGAAGTTGAAAGAAATCCTAGAAGTAGAAGTGCAAGACTACGAGCCGCAATCAAAGTGAAGTGAGAATCTAAAAACATGTAGATAACATGAATTTAATTGTCATAGTACAATTATTAGAATAGAAGAATAGAATTATATCTGAATATAACTACATTACCTTTTATTTTTTCACGTTTGGTCCAGTGATTCCATGTTGAAATGGCCGGGGAGTATGATTGTTCCTCAAAGCTGTCTCTATTTGTTGACGATAATGAAGCACTAGTTTCAAATAAAACAACCAAATGTAATGTAATAATATATTTCTTGATCCTTATCACAAAACAGTGACTATCGAAATATTATTTGAAAACTAAATGTACGCTAAGATTTATCCCAAAGGTCTATTTCTATTATATTTTCTAAGCTTTTATGTCATTCAGGTGTCTTAAATGGAACGTGTCTAGGCGGCTTTATTTATGTCACTGTAAAAGTCTAATCTTATCCTTAAATTATCATAAAAAGAAATACTGTTTGTATGAACACAATAAACTGATAAACTACTGGGTGGATTTAGTATGATTTTCACCAATAAATAGTCCTGAATCAATTATTATGGTTTTACCCAAGACGAAGCTGGGACAAATTTTATTAAATTTATGATATAATTGAGGCAATAATTTTGAAATGGATACAAAACCAGTTTTAAATTCTCTTTTACAGTAACATAATTACTAGTTTATTGTATATTACTACATAATTTTATATATTTTTTAATATTCTATTCTTATTGTTTCACATTCAACAACCCTAAAATGCTGTAACTGTGAGATGGAACCAATTTTCGCGACTAGATATCATTGTGTTATTATTTTTCAATATTTTATAGCAAGTTAAATCCCACGCAAAAGGGATAAAGATGACAAACGATCATATTTACGTATCATTGCATTATTTTCAGGAAAGTGCAATGTGTTGTCTAAATAGTATAATTTCAATTAATTGATGGCAACACATTAATTCTGAAAAACACAACATAAATAAATAAATAAATAATATATATGTTTAAGTAAATATTAATTTAACCACAATCATCCACATTTCCCCTTAATACCTCGAAATATATATAAATTGGGAGGAAATTCAGTCAATAGTGAAGCTGTTATGAAATGCCATTCTGAATAAAGCTACTCATGGGTGACTTTAAATTGTTTTTCGACTAATATTTTGAAAATTAAGTTTAAAATTTAAATTGACTGAGTATTAACGTTTATGATCTGTATGAAAGTACATTGAAAATAGCATTGTATGTTAATAATAAAGTTCATTTTCGACAAGCGACAGTCACCGATGTGAGCCAGGGGACAACTCCACTGGTCGGAATGTGGAACAAGGTACACGTGTAGCTACAGTCATGCAAAATGGCAGTGATTGATAACAAGATTGAATACGATTGATAGAAATAAATTTGGCGACATCAAATCTTTTTCTACAAGCTAGCATCAGATTTTGGGTTATGGTTGTATATTTACAATGTACTCGTATTCTAGAGATGTTGATAAAAGGTGGGCTATATTTTACTCAACAAAATATTCACAAACTTTTTTCACATATCAAATTCAATATATGAAATGTACAGAGTTTTTGTAAAATTTTGTCAACTTTTACTTTTTTCTGGTAAACATGTTTACATCATGAATACCTAATTTTTACAGCGACCGACGACCTATGGAATAACAAAAGACGTCTGGGGTCATTTCAAACAATATCTTGTTTAAACAATGAGTAAGAAAAAATCCCTACATATACATACATTATCGCTCGTTCATAGCATTATAACCTTGTCAAACTGAAGAATAAAACCAGGAAACCTGATTATATCCTAGTTTTAACACTTTATAGTACAGATATGTTTTAAATCGACATCTTAACAATAAATTGTAGGAGCAATGAGTGAGAATAGATCCAATCACATTGATACATTTATAAAATCTAGCGTTAGAATGAATCTTAAAATTGATTTTTTTTAAAATGGATCTGTTTTCAATGAATCCTGTTTACAATATTATTAATTTTGAAAGAAAACGCCCCTTCAAAACGATTTATACCAACATATCGAATTGTTAATACAGCTCTTTGTCATAACTAGTACAGTCAACAGCACATCAACCTACCCTAATTCGTTACAAACTTGTCGCTATTAGGATCATGCAGGGTAACTTGATGAGTAGTTGTTGACTGTACATTGGCTGTCATAACCGTAAATTACCGATTTAAATGACAAACAATACTATATTAGCATAAATTGTATACTCAAAGTGCAACATGAATGTGAAATTATATAATGGTATATGCAACAGTTACTCTTTAGCGACTTACTTATTTATACAATTCTAATTCAGAAATCTAATTTAGAATCCACACCATCACGCAGACCATCACTTGTCAAAGAATAATCCATATTCTTTGACAAGTGATGTTACTCACTTAATTATTTGTTTAATCAAATAATTATGAGCAAAAATCGCATAGAGAATTATATAGCCGATACTAACCAACGACCTATCAACTGATAAACCAATGATCTTCGAATCATACACATTTTTAGCAAACAATTGTTACAAGCTATTAGTCCACATAGAGGTGAAGTGGATTTCATTAGATTTTTTGCTACACTCCAAGCAAGTCAATACATTGATGTTCTTCCACTTGACAATATTATGCTATCATCAACTCAAGTGCTATCTGGCTTCATAACACATACTATCAAACATATTTCGATAATAATTTTAAATCATAAGCAAAGCAAACATATTTTGACATATTCGTATTATTTCTTATTGTGTATTGTAATTTTATGTAAATAATTTTAATTAACATTTTTTTATAGGTTATCGGCCATAGTAGAACGCAATAAGGAATGAAATTTTCAGTAATTATTGCAAAGAAATACAGATATTTAAATTAGACATATATGATGTGCACAATGCACATAATGTATTTATTTGTACATAGGAGGCAGATTTGAGTAATTTTGCAGGTGTCACGCCGTAGTAAAAGTACTTAAACAACAAGAAGCCAACGCCCATTACCTACCAACTTAAACTGGATATAAATCTATTAGTTTATGTACACATCTCAACCTTTGTCCTAATATGGACTGACGAAGGACGAATTATTATGAGAACATATATTATTATGAGAACATGAGTCAAGATTTAGTGTGTCATACGTGTTAAATTATACAATGACAATTTACGGACAAAAATGTTAAAACAAGACTTAACCTGGGCCCATAACCGATCAAATTAAACTTTGTATAACTTAGTCTATTAACAAGTATTCTTCTTTTGTAATATTACGCTATTTTAACGGAAGACAGTACATTAGCCTACTAAGTTTGATAATGCATGACAAGAGTTTTAAAAGACAATTCGCGGACACAAATGTTGGAACAAGAGGAAGCCAGCGCTCGTAACCGACCAAATCACATTGCCTACATTATTTGAGTTAATCATACGTCACCTCTCTCGTGTCAATCGTGGTCGTGTTATGTCCTGTTGACGGAAGAGAGCACGTTGGCCTTCGCCCGGTCGGTGGCGGCCGCGGCCGCGTCCCGCATCTCCTTCAGCGTGTGGCTCATCGGGGCCAGGCTCGGCTGCGGCGGCGCTTGTCTCGGGAACATCGACTGCAGGACGTGGTTGAACCCGAACACCTGGAAAGAGAGACAAAATATTATAAATTTCCTGAAATATTTTCAAGTTTTTTTTATATACCAAAATAATAATGGTCTTTAATAACAATAAATCATTTATTGTGGGAACTTACAAAATACATGAGCTATATCATTCACACTGCCACACTAATTTACGTTAACGGAATGCACGATCTTAACGAAATAAGCTAAGCTAAACATTCCATGTCAAACCGAAACTTCACTCTAAAGTTACTAGCACTATTGTATGTAAAGTCTAGCCACATTCGGCCCTTCCAAAGCCTTCTATCATAAATTTCAATTTTGCTTGACGTCATACGCAAGTAGCAACTCAGGCCGCATTCAAACATGTATTATTATTTGCTAGAAGCCCGTCCCGTATTGACTCGGATAAAACCATAATCTATCATTTAAAACCATACAAAAATGCAAATAGCAGACGCGACAAGGGGACTTATTTTTCTAATATGTAAGGATTTCCTGGTTGGAGACGCCAGCGCGAGCGGCAGACTGGTGATCCTCTCATTCTGGCACCATTTCACCAAGTAACCCAATACCCCGTTTTTTGGGGCGCGGGTCAATTTCCAATCTTATGTCGGCTTATGCTTGTGCAGAACCTAAGTAGTTACTTAGGTAGCCCTAGTGGTATGTCTTTGAGATTGAAATCATCCTTAGATAAGCACACACAAAGCACTCATTCAGACATGTATCATAATCCTCTATTCCATTGACCTATCCATTTAACCGTGTACGTGATAAAATCTAACGTTTCCTACGTTAGATTTTATCACGTACACCGGAAACATCTGACAATTACTATGATCACCAAACCTTGACCAATTAATAACTTCAAAAAACAAGTCATTTTATTTATCGTTAATAAACCCTCGTGGGTAGATGACCTTTACAGTAAATAAGCAGTACAGATAATTACTAATAAACTATGGAAGATACCTTTCATTCACACAACTTGTTATCGATCATTACAGACTTTAGACTGCCTAGATCGCGATTTATCTCCAAAATTTCTCCCTATTTATTCCTCATGGCTGAGGCCCGTGATCATTACGTAGAAAGAAGCTATGTTAGAGTTCAGTTTTCCACGTAAGTTGTCAGTTTTATGACCCATATTACATAACTAACTTATATTTGCATTTAATTTTAAACAAAACGAGTGCATACGACCGCAAATTTAAATTTGTTAAATTTTAAACATTTTTTCATCATCATCAAAACCGTTTTTTCAAATTTCAACCACAAAAGAACATTGCTCTTATATATCTTATTTAATAGTCTAGCTAGATGGAATACTGTCGAACAAGGCCGACAATTAGTCGTGCCGGGTATTGTTATCGGCCACTTCGCGTGTTAACAAGCTGTTATCAAAGACGTTATACATTTCTAGGACTGTGATTCTTTGCTGTTTTACAACTCAATTCAATCCCGTGACAAAGCTTATTATGGGTCAATAATTAAGGTCACTTATGGCAGGATAATATAGTTGTGATTCATGTTACTGTGTTCTGCGTTTTATAGCGATTTAGGTATCAACTGGGTCGCAACTAACCCTCGATTGTTCACATTGTGATTATTGGATCAAAACTTCTCCGTAAATCAACGTTGCCTTTTGTCAAAATAACGACAAACAAGTACTTACCCACCTATTTCAAAATTTCAAAAATACAGGGCTTGTACGACAGTGATGTGTTATGGCGTCATGATTTGAAAAAAAAAAACATTTTTAATAATGAGAACTAAGGAACCATAAGCAAAAAACCAATACTAAATCACGTAATGAATAAAACTGAGTAATAAAAGTTTGCTGTTTCAAATACTCCTAGAAACCTACTGTTGAGGTTGTTAGTGAACTGTAATTTGTGGGGGCTGGGTTAGGTTCGTCGCTGGGAAGTAAAATTGCGGGCTTCGAGACTATGCGTTTATTATGGCAAAAACAGGAAGAAGAGAGCAGATACATTACAATGTTGCCAGTAGTAAATATTAATAAAAACTAAACTTAATTTTGCTAGTTGCAACACATAAAATTTAAGAATCTTCATGGCAAGAGTGAAGAAATTTTTCGGCCTTGCCTTTAGGATCCTGGAACTCATCTTCGTTATAAAAAAGTTTGTTTTTAGCCTATTAGCCGAACAAGATAACATGATAAGAAATTATATATAGTGCCTGATCATGTAAACAACCGCATTTACGTAGCATTAAGATTAATGTTATCGAAAAACTGTGGGCGTTTCATTTGAAGCAAAAGCGTGTTCATAAAGATAGCAAATAATAACAAAACTGCATTCATTTTACTGACTGGACTGTACTTCTTGTAGGAGCTATTCTCAAATCTCTCAGTAAAATCTCAATTCCGGTCTTAAGATAATATACGTCACCTTTCGCCAAGTTTATATCATTTTCTTGCATCTGTCTGTTCGACCTTCACAGCTAGTTTACTCCGAAACTACTGAACGGATTGACATACTGACCAATAGCTTTCCACAAAAATATTACAAACTGAAAGTAATTTCCGTATTCCTAGATTACATTCGCAAAATAAATATAAACACATCGGTGATTTGCAACAAAAACAACAGTTTCGACAAAAAATATTCAATGCCGCCAAGAGGTCAATGTTGTTTACTGATGGTGTTTGCAGGAAAACGCTTAATAATAATATTGTTTACTAGCTTCGTTATCGTGGAAATTATATAGTATGAGAAATGCTTTATGTGTCACTAGATATTGCCCGGGGCTTCGCTCCCGTGGGAATTTTGAGATAAAATATAGCCTATAGTAATCTTGGATAATGTACCTTTCTAATGCTGAAAGAATTTTTGAAATCGGTTCGACACTTTCGGAGATTACCCGCCTCAAACATACAAACTCACAAACGCTTACCTCTTTAAAATAATAGTACAGTTAGTATAGATTAAAGGTTATTAGAGATTTGTCCATTCGTTTTTGAGTAAAATAGTATCAGCACATGAATTCATAGTTCACAATATTAGTTGTGGGATTAGTTTAATATTATATTTTCCACGAGTGATGATCAATTTTGATGTAATTTTTGACACAAGTTTCAATTGTAGTCAAAAATACTAATTGCTTTCGACGCGTGACAAAACTGTGTCCGTGCATTATACCGTTGAGGAGTTCCTTCGTTAGGATCCGATCCTAGGCGCATCATCATGGAAACTGAAGCGACGTGGAAATTTGCAACCCTATAGGGAATATGTGAAACGTTTTCTTTTTTTTTGATACTACTGATACTGAAGCAAGCAAACAGGCCCAGCTGTCGGCAACACCAGGGTTGTCACTACACCAAACTAGAATAAATAAAAGCGATGTAAATTTCTCACCATCTGCGTGCAATTCTTGCGGAACCTCTCGACGCCGAAGGCTCGTATGGCGCGCGAGAAGCCGAACACCTGGGAATCTATCCACGCCGAGCGCCGCGCCACTGTCTGCCCCGGCCCGGCCGACCGGTACTCCACTCGCTCCACTACACTCTATAAAACAATTTATATATTTAACGGTAATTTCATATTGTGTCTGATGTGATTGGCCAGCTAGCCCTACCCAACCCTTGTAAAACAAAATTAAACGCTACCTGAGGGCGAAGTGCGGGTTTTCTCACCATCGATTTGACGTGAGACGCAGCGAACCAATCACATTGCGCCATTGTGACGCAGCGACAACCACACTGCAATGTGATTGGTTCGCTGCGTCTCACTTCGATTCGTGGGTGAGAAGTGGAATGCAAACCAGCACTAAGCCCTCTGTTCGATATGTTACTCCTGACCCTGTCTAAACCGTAAGGGTTAAAGATATGATTCTGTACGTGTATTTTCTTTTGCCTCCCGGCCATAGAGCGTTGGAGCCCAGCAGTGGCGACGACGGCCCAGCGCCTGGGAAGCCTCGCTAAAGTTTTACCTATTAATTTTAGTTTCGCTAATCATCCTGGCTTAGGTAGTACACTTCTGGGAAAAAGTTGAGCAGACGATAACATGACCTTAGTATTTACGAACACGTGCGCGATGTAAGTGAGTAGTACTTTACTGGTATTCAGAATCTTCTGTCTGGCAACACTATGAAATTAAAACATTATTTTATAATTTGCCTCACTTAATTTAAAGGGTTTTGAAGAAACCTCACGGAAATTGACGTCGCCGACGACGTCCAAGTGTGGTCTACCGCGGCCATTTGAGCCAATAGTTCGCTTTTCTCCTCCAAAAGGGCTTTATCAAGTGTGTTTTTCAACAATAATACGTGAATAAATTCCAAAATATCTTACCATAACTTTAGTATATCCTAAGTTCCTAGTGTATGTGACCAGTATTTTTTTCTCAGGGTCCACTATGCTTTCTTCGATAATTTTAACTGATTTTGCATTGAAGAACCTGAGAAACAAGAATAATTGCTTGATATCTGGGGTATATGACATTGATATTTTTCGAACACAGAAAACGGACGAAAAAATTCGGTCATAAAAAAAACATTAGAAACAAAGAAGCAAGATTTTGGCACACGCACAACTTTTATCAAAAACAATTCCATACATTGTTTAAAATAAAATAAAAAGTTCATTGAATACTAATTGTGAGAGTATCCTTCTATGGAGCAGGATATGCTTGTACTGTCAACAGCACATCAACCTATCTAAATTCATTGCAAACTCACCGCTATTACCGCGCCATAGATATTCATGCGGTGTAACTTGATGTGCTGTTGAATGACTGTACCATATGTCTCCGCTCTTTCGTAACATTAATTAAAAATATAAAAAAGTATAATTATGTATATGAGGTAACACAATGCCAAACCTAAATTCTTCTTCACTTTACTGATAATGTTGTATAACGTGATAAGAATGATAGAATAATGCCAAGATGCAAGTGAGGTACATAACAACTTGCAGTAATGGACTGATGAGTCACTGTTGTTGTCAGTCTTGAGAAGATCGTTTACTGATGATAAATTGGGAGTTGCTAATTATAATGTGCAAATAGAGAATTTTTTTCCAAAATTACTAAAAAGTAGAAGCGCCGAATAAAAGCATTTCTTAAAATCTTGCGGAGGAATTGCAATGAAAATATCCTGTGGGAAATTTTAGACTGTTGTCACTTGTTAGTGGCCTATCAGCCCACAACACTAGCTGAGCTAAAAAGACTTTAAAACTACTTTCACATGTCTTGAGTAAACTTATATAATAAATGTATCATATATTTACACAAGTGATTGTATAAGTTCACAAGCTAGTGATATAA
The DNA here is from genome assembly GCF_027563975.2 of Plodia interpunctella. Taxonomy (NCBI): domain Eukaryota; kingdom Metazoa; phylum Arthropoda; class Insecta; order Lepidoptera; family Pyralidae; genus Plodia; species Plodia interpunctella. Next base: position 1,227,537 of record NC_071310.1, read on the forward strand.
TTTAATAATGAAATAAATAAAAATACCTTTCACCCCATTTTGGTACTCTGTTGGTTTTGGTAAGGAGCCTCTTGGTATAGAGACAGCCATCTTTGACTTGCCGGCTCCAAGTGTCTTCTGATAGTACATGGGTACTGCAATACAACAACTTTATTTAATGATTGCAATCATAGAATCTCCTTTATAAGGCAGATACTAGGATACATAACTGAAGCGAGTGAGACTTGTCAGGATCGTGGCAAGTGGAAATCCCTAGTATCTGCCTATCCCCAGGAAAAACATCCGTGATAATATGTACACAATTAATGTAAACATAAATATATACAACACATGGTTTTTACTACTTTTATGGAAGAGGCAGAACCGAGAATTTGTTGAGTATGTATACAATAATGCTTATTCTATTCTAGACAATTCTAAAAGTTGTGAGAACATAAGGACTATAGTTGTTGAAGTTTATTGGGGGAATTGAAGTTTGGAAATAGTGAAAGGTTGCAAACGAATTTCTGATAATAAAAGGAAGCCAAGTTTATTCCCTTTACTATTAACAAGCATTTACAGGTTATTTAAGATTATTTAAATTTAACTGAAAGCAATAACACATCTTGCAATTATGAATGCTGATTTTGAACCATTGAATTTATATAATGCATAGGGCAGTGGGAAAATTGAGGTCTTATAAGTGGGAAAATAAAGGAATAACTGTATAGAATACATAAAAAAGAATACAAGTGATGTTTCAAGCTCATCTCACATTTGAATTTGAAAGTATAATTAATTGAAACAAATTTATTAATCCATGACATCAGTTATATTTATGTTACTTGGGTAGGATGAGATGAGTCCAATTTATTGTGAATTTATATTTTATGAAATACAGAATATTCCAAAGTTAAATTGATTATTGATTGAATTCACTTAAGATTTTTCAATGTGGAAGAAATAAATATTTTTTATATCCAGTTTGATACATGATATAATTGTCTTTGTTTACAGTACAAAGTCCAAAAGAGCTTTGATACAGCTTCAACCACATTCAAGGTTTTTTATTAGTAATGAATTTGTTAATTCATTGCAAATTCATTACTATTAACACTGGTATAGATAGTCTGATGTGTGTTGTTGAATGTACCATGTAAAAGGTTTCTTTTTTCAATTCAGATACATTCTAGAAAAATACTACCTATATAACTTGTCACAATCTCATATTAATAATTGGGTTTCAATATGTGTGATTTGCCATAAGTTGAGAATACAGTACAGCTTACCTCAGTGGGTTAGGGTATCTTTTCCAGTACCCACATGCAACTTGGTCCCAACTAAAGTTAAAAGTCGACGTATTTTCAAAATACCTTGCCATTATTTTGCACTTTTTTTCAATTTTTATTTATTTAAATTGGAATGATTATAAACAGTCCACTGTTACGGTTTTAACAAAACACCATTCTTGTTACTTCAATAAAAAATCTGGAACACACAAAAACAACTTTTATCCATAGATTATTGGATAGGTATCAGGTTACATAAACTTTAAGTAGGTCACAGAGATATCTCTAATAAAATCAACATGCTGCATGACTCTCTGAGCCTTTGTGATGGCCGTCACGTACGAAGGCAGGTAAACTTATACACGATTCATGTACGTTCAACTAACACATGAAAATGTACAAGGACACGATGGAAACTGTTCATTTTAGTGGTAAATTATCAATTATACACACAAAACCGGACATTTTATGACTAAAACATTAACGAGAAACACAACATTTAGACGTCAATTTGCAGAATTATGATTTTTTATGGGTCTAAAACGTGATCTTACTGATTTGCCGGAGACTCTTCTGTACTCGATATTTTTAAGAAAGACTGATTAGGACCAGTTGCACTCAAGTTTTTTGTTTTAATCGCCTATTTTAGGCTAACACCAACGGATTCCAACACGCAACACATGTTATCATTCATAATTCAGGTGTTTTTGATAAAATTTTGATAAGTTCCATTTATGACACAATGTCGATCGAATAGATAAAATTTATTTTTTTCCAAATCTAAATTAGTGATGGACCGATGTGCCTCGACCAAGGCCTCGACAGAGTTCGAGTGGCGAAGCCCGCGAGGCGCGCGCTATGAAGGTCTATACTTCTCATATTATTGTCTATGGTAAAATAAAACCGGAAATGTCAAGGAACAGGATGTCACAATATTTTCGCGTCAAATTCAAATAAATCAAAAATAAAAAGGCGCTTACACTTAAAACTGAGCAAAACGAAGCGAAGTGAATTTTAACGCAAGATAATATTATAGAATTTAGATTATTGTGTATTCTTAACGTATGCAAGAATATATAAAAAGGTTGACTTTGAAATAAATTTGTGTGTGAAAACATCGCTATGGATGCAAAGGCGACCGAAATATATAAGGACTTTGCTCAACGTTTGAGAAGATTAACTTTATCAAATGTCTATATTATAGTAATTCCCGAAGATGTTACACAACAGTACAAAAAGTATGTACGTTTGCTCCTTGAAATCAAATTATCAGAAGACTGTTACAATGCATATTATGGCATTACAAAGAAAATTCTAAACAGTTTCGTAAGTTATTATACACATATGATGGATAGGTTTATTGTCGGAACTGACAAACATCTTAACATGCCTGACAAAAACGAAATAATATTTTTATTGGAACAAACTATGGGTATACATGTTGATCAACAAATCAATTTCGGTAAAGATTATTTGCCTGTTCAGTCTGCTGAAGAAAGACAGAATTACGATGACATAGAAAGTAAATTCGAAGATTTCAAGTTGCGGTTTGATGGTTTAAGGCAGAGAGTTGACAGATTGGATAAACAGGATAAAGTGGATGACTTCGCCAAGGAACATTTTCAATATGCGCTTGACAAAACAAGTGAAGTTTTTGATTTCGTTCATATTTATATCGCGATGTTGTTAATAGGCAGAGTAAGTATAACTTTATGAAATACTAGATGTTGCACGGGGCTTCGCTCCCGTGGTAATTTTGAGATAAATTATAGCTTATAGCAATCTTGGATAATGTACCTTTCTAATTTTGAAAGAATTTTTGAAATCGGTTCGGTAGTTTCGGAGATTACCTACCCGCTTTAATCACACAAACTCTCAAATGCTTACCTCTTTATAATAATACTAGATTTTAGTCTGAACTGTTACCTAACACTAAACTAAGACTACACATACACACTAATAAACCACTACTCGTTGAACTATCTAAAGCAAGTGGCGACCTTGCGGGTAGAGAAGTGAAACTACTTACTTAGTACTTATTTTACGGTATTCTACTAAATAACTGTTATTTTGAGAGTCTTCATGTCCCTGCTTACGGGGCTACTTTTGCTGGATACGAGGCTATTATTGTTGATGTTGAGATTCCGAAATACGGCAGGCCTATGAAGCACGGATACGGCAGGTCACTATCTTGAGAACTTATGCTCAATTAATTAATTTTGTAGGTAAAAGAGATCCGCATAAGTTTAGAAGAGATCTATTTACGCCTAAAAAACAATCTCCGTCAAATAGACGAGGATTGTGATCAAGCTATGAACACCCTTATGCACAATCTTTACGACCAAAACAAAGAACTAATGACAGTGTCTAGAATGTATAGGAAGAACTCGTCAGATATCGCTGAAGTAAGTATTTTGTTTAAACTGACGCACGTTTTTTTATCTAATAACCATAGTAGGAGGAGGTTGGTAGATTTTGGCTCAGGATTTTGGGGATTTTGTCTAAAATAATGACACCTAGAGACCGCCTATCGAAACGAATTCCCCAGCAATATGTGTGCTTTGTGGTCGTGGCGCAGACTCAGCCTTGTTTTCGGCTCACAATCATCATTTCACATAAGTACTTATATAATTCTGAATATTACAATGTATGTGGTATATTAAAAACTAACTATAATCAAATTCTTATTAAAGGTGACTCGAAGTATAGAAAAAACGCGAGAACAGTTGGATGTTTTCAAATACGAAGTGCCACAATCTAAACTGGTAGAAGAGGTGGGTTATTGGAAAATTAGACTTCGCGACTTTGAGGAAGTAGCCGAACTGATAAAGAAACTCCAGGCTGAACAAGTTGATGTGGAGAAGCAGAGAGCATTGTACAACTCTAGAAGGTAAGACACTAGCAAATTTACCGTGTTATTCATAAAAAAGATGAAGCATACTAAAGTATGTTTTGTTACTACCGCAATTCACACCGATTTTGGCATTGGTAGAACTCGTGTCTCGTCTCCTACCAGCCAGGGCTGGTAAAAGCTCTCCAGTGTAGTTATCATCAGGTCAATGGCAAGCCAGTTCTTGTTGAATGGCAATGTATTTGTATATGTTACCATACACTATGACATTTAATTACCTTCGGTATTAGGTTTAGTTTCACTACTCACTTTGTTTCAGATGTACAGAGTATCCGGGATCGAAGGCCTACTGCTGGAAGCAAATAGGCAAATCATTTGATGAGAGGAGTGCTCTCCTAAAAGATAAACTTATAGAGGCTGGAAAAGCCTTGCTTACTTTCTTTGCAATCAAAGGTACCTACAACAAATGTATCTTACTCTCCAAGCTTACACCTAAATGAAGTTTAACAGCGCCACTATCATAATCTAAATTACAGATTTATAGAAATACGTTCAGTAGATAATGAATGAATATGCAACATCCTCTAAGACATCCAAACCCTTGCAGATATTATCATAGTGTGACGTACGACAAGGTTGCCCCTCTTCCACACTGTAACTGTAGGTACATCTTACAGTCTATTCATAAAGACTGTATGACGTAATAGTATGAGCTTGGGCACCGGTCCATACACAGCTTGTTATGTATCTGAATCAAGTGAATAAAACTCATTTACGCATACTTAGGCTAATCTATAAACTAATAGGGAATTATAATAAAATGTGTTCTGTACTTATTCAACAATTGACAGGTGCTGATAGGATTTTCTACGAAAGTGATTTGGGTAAATATTTCGTCGATGAATTCGACCATCAGATATACGTGGAGGACTATGGGCTACGCCTTTACCATACTAATTGCAAAGGCGAATTCAAAGAGGTAAAATTATCCGAACTCCATTTTCTCCATTTCATACTTTAGTAACTTCACTAGTTACTAGAGAACATAATAAAATTAGATCGTGATCAAAAGTAATCTCTTGATCATTGTCAAATCAGTTAACAAGCCAGCAAGACTATCGTCAATCCCAGGTCGGGCTTTCCCGATAAATGTATGAAACAACCGAATTGTTATTCAGACTGTCATAATTTCGTTCAGTGAACGCGTATATATACATACTCGTGTGTGTGAGATAAGAAACAATGAAAGACGAGCAGGATTCGCACAATAATCACAGTGCGTATAATCAATTTGACGACCTCGGTGGCGAAGTGGTAAAGTGCTTGCCTCTGAACCGAGAGGTCCCGGGTTCGATCCCCGGTCGGGTCATGATGGAAAATGATCTTTTTCTGATTGGCCCGGGTCTTGGATGTTTATCTATATATGTATTTGTTATAAAATATAGTATCGTTGAGTTAGTATCCCGTAACACAAGTCTCGAACTTACTTTGGGGCTATCTTAATCTGTGTGATTTGTCCTAATATATTTATTTATATTTATTTGCGTTCGGCAACGTATGAGGTGGTTTGCACGAATTACACATCCTCCTAGTAACTGTGCGTTAACTGAATGTGAGCGGGGCAGTTTTCATGCGAGAGTTCGTTATAAATATAGTAATATTTATAATAATGTGATCATGATTTAGATACCGGACATTGCACAATATCGTTTCAATGAGTACGGTCGCTACATCTACGACGACAAGGGCGACAAAACTTATCAAGTTGCCGCATGTACTAGCCAGTACAAACTCGATGAAGACCAATTGCTGAAGAAAATCACCAAGGATTGTGGGCATAGCGAGGCTGTTAACAGGAAATGTAAGATGAGGATCAAGGATCCGAATGACGTGGAAGTGCTTCCTGATATTGGAGAAATTAATATCAAAAGTGTGTAAATGAAATTATGTTAAGTACTTACGTACGTACAAATTAGTGATGGCCGCGGTCTTAGAAACTGCTTTGCTCTGATGAAGAACATTTTACTCATAAGTGTAATTGTAAGTTGTAAAATATAGAAAACATGACGAGCCACGAGCCAGTGGGTGCTACATACAGAGTACACGACATGCGCAAGAGACAGCATACGTGGACGTTAGTAACGTTACGCGTTTTTATGTTTCGTGGTAGGCCTTCAAGCTGTTCGTTCGTAAGGAATATCTTTTTAGGTTTGTCACTCATGCGGAGCCAGTAGCATGTGATGAATAAATGTATATAGTTAATATATTTCAGAATACAATTTAAGAAGTCGTTATTGAAGAGCATATAATTTCAATTTGATGGTTATTCCAGAATCTTTGGATCCAGAAGTAGTGAAGTACCTATGGGACACTTTTGGCCATATTTTGCCTGACGCGTTGCGTGACTTGCTTCATGATCACAGCAAGAACCCCATACATCATCTAGCTCATCGATTACTCCATTACAAGTACGTATTCTTCAAGCTGGGTAAACTATTCAGATGATATTTAAATATTATGCGGAGATACCTATCTGGGAGATCTGCAAGGGCCATATTCCATAGGTCCTATGATCCCTTGGAAAGTAGCTGTTCCGATGCGCGCAGATCTGCCCGCGGATCTTATCTCGGATCATTCATTCCAAATTGAATCAAAATCGGCTCAGAGGTTTAGCTGTGACATACTTTTACGTTTATAATATTAGTATGGAAGTATGCATGGATTAGATGAACATCAAAGTAGACTAATTTCAATTTGTCTGCATATTTGTATTGCATTTGCCCTGCAATGGAACATAAATAGCTACTTAGGGATATAAGCTACTTAAAAATGGTATTGCAGAATTTTACCTACATATTACAGACACGAACAAACTCTTACGGAGTTAGAAAACAAGAAAAAAGAAGCCGAAGCTTACCGTGAAAATATATTCAAGGAACGCCGAGATGTAAGAATCCTAATTACAATACAATAACAATTTGTTCCGTTGTTACATGTTATTTATATATAACCACTTATCGACAAGGAATGGCGGTCTGGGGATGCAAGACCGGAAATGAATATTTATATGAACCGTGTGTTGTCTATGGCTATAGCATTTAAATAAAGAATTTCGCCGAGGTTGACTAAGAAATTGCATACTACCATCAAAGAATTTAGACTAAGTATCACGGTGAACTAGCGCTTAAATGTTCCATATATATCACGATTGCTCATAGCCTACTGCAAACTGTCGCGCACCCTTTCGTTGCACGAAATACAAAGTCCTTTCTAAACACATCGCAACTTTACGAATACGCATATATTGGCAGACCATACAACTTATTTCATACTAATGACATTTATTTATCCTACCTATGAATTGTTTTTTATTCAGAAAGCGGCAATGGAATCAGTAGCCTGGAAATCCAAGCAGGTGAAGCGTCGCAAGCCCGAGGAATCAGACAACTTGCTCGAGCGCATTATATACGACGAGAAAATGGCCGAAAAGGATTTTATCGAATCACTTAACTACTTCTATAGTTGAATCGGTTTATTTTTTATTGAAATATCTTTGTTTTTTTTAAATTTATTACAGCTTTTAGTTTTACTAAATTTGTCTAGTAAATTTTTGAAGGATTAAAATAATCTTTGAATTCTCGCACCGTAATGGATCGAGCAAACCTAATGTGCATGAAACATACGATCTATGCTCTTTGTGGTTCGATGTAAAGACTATGGGCCATGCCTCATTGCTCAATCACGCTCCGTCTCGTCAACATCCGTCGACGGGTTAACGCAGAATGTAGAAATTAAATGAAGTTTTGAACCAAGAAACGCGAGACTCGAATGCCATGTGTTTAGCAAATATGACGTAAACATCGGTTTTGAGTCTCGCGACTCTTGGCATTCGGTCAGCTATAACAATATCTGGTGCAAACCGAATACATATGCCTTAAAGAACATAATAAATTAAGTATAACAAAAACCTTATGCTTTCTTTATATTGTACACAACACAATCCATACTTAGCCAGATGCAGCAGTTCGATATTATGAAAACGTGAAACTTAGCAACAAAATAAAATAACCATTTGTTAAGGTACAGGTATTTATTGTTCAAGCGTCTACTAGATAATAACGAGACACACTCCAAAACACGCCGACTTGCGAACGATACAAATTATAATAAAAGTAACCTACAATATTCCACAGGGGAACAAAATTATTCCCATTCAAAACCCACTGCCATAAATATTTGGTTTAATTAAATTCGCAGAAAAACTTATGTCTAAACTAAATAACCAATATATAGCACAATAAAATGTGATACGGCAGAGAAATTTAAGAAAATACATAATAAAAAAAACTCTGTGACAATGGGTTGAGAAGGGAAATGTTGCGAAAAAATATCGACGGATACAAAAACTGAATTAAAAGCCAATGAATTCGGCTGTGAAGTGAAGCATCCACCAAATCGATATTTTCTCTAATATAACATACCGTAAAACGTATTTGGATACATTGTTTCAATAATTTGGGTTTGCAATATAACGCTTAAAACTGTTTATAAAAAAATGTTCTTATCATTGTATATTCAACCCCAATAGGCCTTTCAGTTTGGGTATGTAATTGTATCAATATTAGGCAAATTAAATCTCATTCTCGATGGTCTTTACGATAAGAATTGTTTGAATTTACAATGATAAAAAGCTGTAAAATCAAAGAGTATATTGTAGATATTGATAAAAAAAATATTTTGGATATGTTAGTATTGTATGGGGATTGTGTTTATATACCACAAATAATTTAACTATATTTTAGTCACAGTAATCGTGCGCATATTATATTTAACCGTAAAATGTTTATCAATGTTTAATATCTAGGTATGTAATTCCGAATATGAAGAAACTCGCTGTGATTTTATTTCTTTAAACACTAATGATCCGCTCAAACAGGTACAAAAGTATTTATCTCTTATTTACAAGAGAAATTATACGAAGAATATGTCATATTTTTGGTAACAAAGTGAGGGAAGGATCAAAACCATACGCAAGTAATATACTAACCAAATGGAAGTTGCAATTACAATGTAGGTGTTGAGGGCCCAATGACTATTTGGCAATGGTTTTGATTCTAACCTCTGATACAATGGAAAGATCTTCTACTACATACATGTATTGCAGGGCGCAAGTAACTCTACCTTACAGAGCTCAATATACCAAACGAGTTCTTGTATTAGTTTTCTAAGTACGAAGCAATTTCAAAGCAATTCCGAATTGAGAAAAAAAAAATTAATCATAGGTACAACCGACGCGTAACGAATTTAGGAAAGCAAAATTAAATCTAATAATCTACTTCAAAACACAAAAATGAAGTACACTATTTGCAAAAAAAATCCAATTCCCTTTCAAATAACTAGATAAAATTATAAAAACAATATTTTATAAGTCTGTAATTTTACAATGACTATTTAGTTGATATCATAGAAAATATGTACAAAAAAATACTATGCATATAAGAGAACTCTGTACTATATTTAGTAAATTTCTAGGCTTATTCACGTGGAATAAACGAATAAGATTATTCCATAGACTATCGCAAACTGGCCATATGAATCATAGACTATAAAATTTTGACGACACAAAACAAATACGTTGCGATACATAATATTTTATAGACAATTTTGTTTTATAATATGTAGGTATTACATTATTACGAGATTGACGACATAAATCTAGATCTGATAAAGTAAAAGTGTGCGAAGACAACCATCCAGCAAATTACAAGGGCCGCAAAGTAGGTATATAGAAAACTACAAAAAAAAATAATTTCCACCGACAACTGATAGAGAAAAAGAGACAACAACGACATCCCTATCTCCATATTAAAGACAAAACCAAATGAAAAGGTTTCACTGATAGACATTACACATACTGAAAAATCACAAAATAAAATACAAACAAATGAAATTACTCTGACTACAACAGACGTATGATGATGAAAAATTAAAAAATAAAACAACCACAAAGTAACGATTAAAACTATAATTTCAACTGAGACTACAGTAACGACATTGAGACAAATGACGACACTGACAAACCTAATTATAAATTTCACGGCAAAAGTGAGTTCAAAGTGGCACCATAAAAATGTTGTTCAGGGAATGCCAATGGGCTGTCAAATCATAACCTTGAGGTTAAAAATTACACTCGAATAAATAACATTGACGTTAGGTACGCTTATTTCTGAGACATATTTTAGGATACCAATTATACCATATCATGTACCTCAGTGGCACATAGAGGAAGTGTCATATTGATTACAAATGATTAATATACTGAAAAACTTCAAGCTACAAATATTGTGGTTGAAGAATGATGCGGTCAGAGCATCAGCTGTAGGTAGGTATATAGCCCAGCTAAACATAGTATAAATTAGGAGGATTATGAGGAATATTTCAACACATTAGGACAAAGATTTTTAGCCGGCGGTGCTACAATGCAAAACACACTTCCTGGGGGTCTCAAATTGCCACACCTAAAGGCCGCCAGTTATTGTCAGCAGCCAACAAACTGCGACTTGGCGTTTCCTCAAAAACTTACTGGCCTAGAAAAGGAAACCAGGTTTAGTTGACTTTTGCTTCGTAAATGGGATTAGCAGTAAGTACTTTCTTCATTTGCAAATCTAGCTCTGACTTGTCTTCTGATCACTCTTCTGATATGAAGAAAACATATATTTATGAAACGCCTTGCGCGCCTTGGAAAACAAGTGCGCAAAATGTATTGGCTAATCTACAGAAACAGCCAGCTCTCCATGGAAAGCAAGCTGTTATTACATAAATGTATTCATACAGTAGGTATCCATCTGTGGGGTACGGCGGCTAATTCAAATGTGGTAATCCCGCAAAGATTCCGATCAAAAATTATGAGAATGATAGTCCACGCACCATAGCACGACACTCCACGATATGAATACAAAAATAGCACTTGAAGTATCTCCAAGCACTTGCAGACTTAAAAAAAGAGTAGGCAACCCAGGATTTGCTCACAGGACAGCACGCCTCGCAAACATCCGCCAAGACAAAATTATTGCTGAATGTCATGAGACAGATTGTAATGTACAAAAAGGATAAAAATAAAACATTATTATACTCAAATCTCTATATTACACTATTACACATCTAATATTATGACATTTATGACGGCCAATGATAACACGATAAATTATAATTTATTATCTAAACTACAAAAAAAAGTGAATGGACCAACAGAAACGAACCCGTTTACTTTTATACAAATGTTATTGATGATCGCTAAATGTTAGTCTCTACAAGGATATAATGAGATTAAAATTTGTGCCACACATAAACATTACGATTTGGTTTGAACGGAAAAATCTGCGGATCCAATGAGAATATACTAGTATTTTTTAAGTTGATGACTTGTATGAAGGACTTGTAGGATGTTGCCAAGCCACGTTGTCTAAACTACAGTAATTTTTGTCTTTGCGATGAACTGTGAAGCTAGAACTGGCAACTGCGATAACTTAAAACGATGACAATATACTGACAGAGACAGATGTCATTGACCATTTTCCCGCCTCTAATTGGAACAGACTAACGCAACATTCATTCTACAATCATGAAATGTTCGCGACCTTTTGATAACGTTAACGCTGTGTAGCGTACCATAGACACACTATATCACATCTATAGTAAGTTTCGTAGCGTATTTTTATACAAAGCCTGCGTAAGTCGAATAAACCACAATCAACATATAAGGGTGAAATCATCAAACAAAATCACACCTACAACTTATAGCTTTCGAGACTATTTTTATGTACAAAAAATAGAGACAGTGTTGCTATCTTTAATAAATAAAGTAAAGCAAGTGAAGACTCGCTAGATTTGTATTGCGAATATGTATTCGTCTGAGTTAAACACAATCGTACACATTTACAAAGTGGTATCTGACCAAATGAAAGATTTTGTTATATAGAAATGTTCGAACGTTTATTTTTCAAATCTATTAGATTTATATTAAACAACTGAACCAAACACAATTAATTTTGTTCTAAATTTCAATCTATAGAATTTCGCAATTCACAACACAATTTTATCCTAAATCTGTCTATATGTGGTATATATATATACTACAAATTTTGACACTTATTGTTAGCTAAATGACTCGTCATTAAGTTAGGTCGAAAAATAAAAATGTGGCAACGGAAACGGAAGTCATACACCTCAATACTTGCATCATATTTCAAGATGGAACAATCAAAGTACAAAATTGCCATACAGAGTTCTGCGGTAAGCATTAAATGTTTACTAAATAGGCATGGAACAGCTATTTGAAAGGTTTTTTTGTGAATAAATCAAAAACACATTTAAATAACACAAGAATTTATATATTTTTTATTAAAGTGAAATATAAAAGTGACATGATCAAATGAAATTTGAAAGCTTCTAAATCTCACACTGTATAACAATCCCAAGATATATTAAATTGCTCATAAAATAAGAAAATAATATAAGACGCGATTGAGATGTATGCACTATGTAGCGATGTGCCACTCAAAACATTGTAGTGGAAATTTTGCCAGAAACATTTCTAAGTTTGACATGAAAACATTGCTATGGAAACAACAAAAATATACCCTAAGTCGCTAAGAATTATTTCATACACTTCCATGGAAATTTCGTTGATGGTAAATGTTGCCTTTGCTGAAAATATTTGCTAACGTTGTCACGGATTTGTCTCAGCAACATCAACTGTTCTGATGTGGTAAGATGCGTTCAAATCTCGTGATATCTATCGTGATATCTGTCTAGACATTACATATAGAGACAATGACGGCACGATAATGCGTCCGCTGCGTTACGCGTATTTACGAATAGTATACAGTCCGTCTCTCTCACACATATTTCGTGCGACCGGAATGGTCCATCGCCCATCACAGACAGAGATATCAGACTCCCACCACTGCCCACATTAGTTGCAAAGACATATCTGAAGTTTTCGAAAAGTTCTATACATATCCGGAATCAACAAATAAATACGACTCCAATCAAGTATATTATTCGAAAATAACGTCAGACGCATATTTGAAACTAACGGGGCCAGAATATTTAAATATGGTAAAACAAACATGAAACTCGAAACCTCCACGGAAGTCACGCATCGCTACAAATTACCAGGTAATTTCGCTCCTTGTACCATCAACTATCATCCCTCGGCAATGCTGGCCACCATTGTTGGTGTTGGCGCTGGCCGAGGTTGGCTAGTTGGCGCCGAACGCGTCGGCCAGCTCGGCCTGGCAGTCGAACGTGTCCGAGCTGTCCGCGTGCTCAGGATAGTACTCCCTGTATATTTTGTCCAGTAGTGCTTGTCTGGAAAGGAAAACAAACTTGTTAGATCACAAGTCCAAGCCACCTCACAGATGTTTATTACTCTGTGGCACAATGTGGCAATTCAGTTATTGTGTAACATATAAGTTTTTTTTAACTAATTAAAATTAAAAATATGAACAAAGTACACTCGGGTAAATTAACAATAATTGGTTGAAAGATGGACGTAAACATGAACAAGTAAATATAAGAAAAAAATTTGATGATAACATATTTTTTTATTTTCTAACCTTAAAAATCCCAACTAATATTTGAAATGCGATAGTAAGTTTGTTACCTCTTCACGCATTATATACTGGACCGATTGTTATGAAAATTGGTACACGGGTAGAAAATAACCTACCTGGAACACATAGGGTACTTTTATCCCGAAATTCCCACGGGAGCTGTATAAAAAGACATATCTTCTGCCATGGTATGGACCCCCCATTGTTAAAATGAGTTTCTTTTTGCATCTTTTCTCAGAAATGCTTGCTACGAAATGCTAGTAGTTTGTAGATTCAGAGAGTTTTAAAGGCCTTATTTCTGTATAAATGCTCTGACTTAGAGGATCTCTCTCTATATATATGGTCGTCCAAATCAAAAGGGACCTTATGGCGGCTGGCACTTATTCTTGCCGTTGTCGTCTTGTGGTCTTTATTGCCGTTGTTCGAATACAAAACAACGGCAATAATGGCGTAAGTGCCGGACGCCGGGAAGCACGGAGTCAGCGTAAAAAATACCTTAATATTAAGAAGATTCGGCTGTTATTTTACAACCACCCAGTCCACCCTCCTTTGGAGTGCTTTGGACATCCGCGGGAGGATATTGAGTGGTCCTAATCTAGGGCGGAAGCGCACACATGAAATAACAACACTAACTTGGCAGCCAGGCCACCGCCCGGCGGCAGGCCCGGGATGTTCTCCTGCAGCAGCTGCTTCAGCACGCCGGAGAAGTGGCTCGAGGAATCCTCGCGCTCCTCCGTGTCGGCGCTCTTCTCGATCAACGCTGGAATCAAACCAAATTAATTAAATTGATAAACATACACGGACAAATCACACAGATTGTGTTAGCCGCAAAGTAAGTTCGAGACTTGTGTTATGGGTTACTCACTCAACGATGCTATATTCTATAACATATACAGATACCTATAGACAAACATCCAACATCCAGGTCAATCTGAAAAAGATCATTTTCCATGTTGCCCTGACCGGGGATCGGACCCGGGACCTCCAGTGTAGCAGTCCGGCGTGATGACCATTAGGCCACGGAGGTCGTCAAAAACTTAGTTACAAGTTCATTATTTACTAATAGGTAATAAAAAAATTAAAGTGTGTTAAGTTTGTATGTAGGGAAAAAGGTTATAAACTGAAGTTTGTTCTCTTAGGTGATATGCAAACAACTTCCCAATATTTAATCTAAACTCCAGCAATAGGCGAAAAAAGTCCACTATCCAGCTAAACGAGCAACTCTTCGCTCTGTCCTACCCGTAAGGGACGAAGACGTGAGACTGTTGCTTCATGTCAATCAGGCTTTGTAAAAGATTGCAATAGTTCGTAGCAAAAAAGACAAATAAATCAAACTTGTTCATAAAATAGTCGTGGGAACAATCACCTCTCCAATTCCGGCATAACACCCTCGTGAGTGGTGAAAAGAGGTGCCATTCACGAGAAATTTCACCCACCATTTATAGAAACTCAACCTTGACGCCACGTCACGCTATGTGACCACAGACTAATAACGTCCAAATAGACAACGAAAATAATTTACTAACTTTAACAATTAGTAACCCCGGGATCTGGGGCCAACTCCATCTGTGTGATATGTCCTCACATATTTATTTATTTTATTTAACAAAGGCAAGAAAGCGGGGAAGAAATTAGGGGAGGCTTTTGCCCAGCAGTGGGACATAAACAGCTAGAAAAAAAAACAATGACAAACCTTAGCTAATCTGATATATTGGCCGAAATGAGAAAAGAAATATGACATACCTACAACAGTCCCTACAAAGTAATATGCATGAATAAACAAAATGGTGGTAATCCAGCGCCTCTCAGCGGACACTCGCCTGTGAACCTAAAGGTTCGAATCCTACGCGTCTACTAATCTGACTGATGTATGGTAATTATCATCAATAACACTTTCTTCCGCTGAAGGAAAACGTGAGTCGTCTCGTGAGTCACTATAGTTAGTTTTAATCAACTAGTCTAGTGTGAACAACTTTATTCTATTTTGGCATTGTATTACTAAAAAGTGTTGTGTTCGTGTTTCATTCCTCATAATGACCCCGCACTCGTAAGGAGTACTTTGAAAATGTATATGAATGACAGTCGTAACTACAATTTTCTATTGGAATCCAAAGAAATTTATTTCCAAACGCCAATTCTCTATTAGGTGACGAAACAATACGCCCGTCAAGTAGAGCGGAGCAGATTCTTTATACATGAACGAGCATCGAATGCCGACAAGACAACAATAAAGACAATAATTTTCCTATCAATATGAGCGATTCGCGAAACAAAAGATAATTACAACAAAAGAGAATTGTTTTCATACTACATTTATTATGTAAAAGATGACGCCTGCTATTTCTGGCAAGATAATTCCACTCTTCCTACATACTATTACTCCGAATTCTACATACATTGCTGGTTTCCCCCAGCGCTGATACAAAGCTCTCATACGAACTACTCAATGTACATTAATTCATGTCCATATCGAAGAAAAATCGGAAAAAAATTGCGTAACATCCCATTTCCAACTAATATTATAAAGGTCGAAATATGTTTGTTAACTTCTTCAGTCTCAAACGACTGGGCCAATTTTTATGAAATTTGTATTGAGGTAGCTTATATCCTGAATTAACACATACTTTTTATCAAGAAAATACGCGATTACCGTAGGATTTGGTCGAAGTCTGATAGTCATCGACGCTTTATAAACTAGATGGCGCTACTGTGCATAAAACTATAACGAATGATAAACAGCGGGTTACCGCGGCGAACAGCTAGTATACATATATTACGTAAAAAATAATTTATCTGTAAACTATAAGCTTTTGAAAATATGAATTAAAAAATTACAGGTTTTGACCTGACCTCGCAAGCAAGACAGATATCACGTATGAAGTCGCCATTGAGCCGTTCGTGCCCATTGATTTACAGTTATAACCTTTATTGATAAGTAGATTAGTGTCACAAATAAACCACAGTACGGAAGGGAAACACTTTAAAAATAACCGATTAATCCGAATCCATGTTTGGTATTGTCTTTTTCCTTTTCACATCTTCATCTTTTCGAGTGTGTTATTGCTACATATATATAGTTATACACCGGTGTCATGGTGTGATTTTATTCAAGGGGCCTAAAGGCATCTGACTTAAATTGGGGTCGGCCAACCTCATTCTAAATTCGCCAGGTCAGTCGAGCTTAGATTGTTATTATCAAACCACAACAATACAATGTTGGCTCTCCTCCTACTGACTGATTTCGTTTAGCATTCTTCAGAAATTAATTTCTGGTCAGAAATAAGTTTTGAAAAATATCCATTTCATATACAAATTTCAGTTGTCTTACTATTAGATAGCCGTTATCATTGATTTTTAAGTTCAAGGAAATACCTTTTACAAAAGACCAGGTGTTCCCGCTCAGTATACACACATTATTTCGACCTGGACAACTCAAATTTATCATACCCTGCTGTCATTTCTGTGCTAGTATAATGTGATATTACTGTCGACCCGACATTGCAGACATACGATTCATATCACTATCTACTTTTATAAGGTTACGTGTCAAAATATATCGATTTATTATTCTTGCTTATTATTTAATAAGAACGGTGTGAGAGTTGTTCCAATAAGATTTTGGAAGTCGATTTAATTTGATTTTAGTCTATTGAAATCGATTTAATATTTGATCACTGAACAGCATGTTAATCTACCTATTTTTTGCTTATGATCTCATAGAAATTGATAAAAGAATGTAAACAATTAAGGGAAACCTTTTTTCGTCGAAGATTCGAATTTGAGAGTACAATTTGGTTGAGGATATGAGGACTAACTATATGTGGGAAAAGGATTTTATAATTTCAAAGTTTGATAGCCATACATTTATCATAAATTGAGGAAACTATCTGATCTGAGTTTTTTCCTCAGCCTTTGAGCGTCTGTGCCCCGGGTCCGGTTTCTTACTTTTTCGTCTCCACTTCGCACGAAGAAGACGTTAGGAAAACTATATT
This sequence comes from Plodia interpunctella, assembly GCF_027563975.2. NCBI lineage: Eukaryota > Metazoa > Arthropoda > Insecta > Lepidoptera > Pyralidae > Plodia > Plodia interpunctella. The sequence continues at coordinate 1,245,265 of NC_071310.1, forward strand.
TACAAGTTAATTTTATGGAGCATTCGGAACTCATTAATTAGTAAAGTGATAAAACTACAACAGCAAAGCCAACTCAACATTATAATTTATCAGACATACTTGAGATTTATGTCATTCATACTCCATATTCATGCACATGTCATATAATCGAGTAATAGATAAGAAACAAGATTACTACTGCTGTAGTGTATGCATATATAAGGCTTCCCTTCTTATATTAACATCTAGCAGCAAACACCACGCACTGACGCGCCTTACATCGCACTGAAAGCACGTTCATTGCTTTAACCCTTCAAATATTAAAAATATATAAATTTTAAATATAGAATGGAATAGGTTGCGGAGGGCCAGGACTAAAGCAATGAAACTAGCTGTTCGTTTTTAAATAATTTAATGAAAAACAATTAACAGTCCACATTTTGGGATATAAAAATTACATAGTGTAAAATTCGATTTCGAAGACTAATTTAGGGAATGATTATATTAATATATTAATGGTTAAAAGTTAAATATCACAAATGTTAGATTCCGTTTATCAGGTGTTAGTATAGGAATAGAAGAAATATTTAAATTTAACAAATATATAGGTAGTATATAGTATTAATTTACATGTAAGTACATAGTAATAAGTACTATTTCCGAACAAAAAGCAGAAATTTGAATGTAACTATCAAACAAAATAAATCAACATTAAAATTTATCTACTTACAACTATTTGGAACATGAATTTAAGCATGCTAAATAATAATTTGTACTCAAAAATAAATAAAAATATCTAATAAACAATAACAACAAAACTACAAAATACTACTCAAAATGGTAACATTTCGAATGATATCTTTGATGATATCAAAACTAGACAGTTATAACAACTACGATAAAAGAAAGTTTATTTGTAAATTCATTTTTTTTTATAGCCTATAGGTGTAGTAGCCCAGTTTTGTATTTAAAATTAAATAGACTAGACTATAATGGTTTTTAATTTAACAATATCTACTAATATTGTGTTATATTAAAGAGAGAATTTGGCAAGCCATTTTAGGCACTCATTTTGGTGTGATATAATTACTTATTTTAAAATATCGTTGATTTTAAGTACCTAATTTTTATGTGTGTTAAAAAGGTAATGACCGGTTTAAAAATACTTTTTTTTATATTCCAACTATGTAAGATCAAAAGTTCAAAAATTGAAAAAATTACTATTTAAATTGACATAAGGATATAAGAAAGGATATTTTTTAAAATTATTTATACATGGCATTTTTATCACAATGCCAATTAAATATAGACCATAGTCGATACATGATACATAATGCATACGTGCATTGAATAACAAATCTATTTTCGACCTTCACGAGCGTTAGCAACAATGTTCATTCATTTCCGTATGAAATATATGATAGATTGTTGAAATATGCATCGCATTCTAGCAATATAAATGCGAAGCATAATATTTTATACGAACGTTTTTGTTGATAAGTTATAAAGGCAAAAAATGTATCATACAGTGAGGTCAAACAGATGGGAGACAAGAAACTTATTACATTAATAATGTTCTTAAAATTGAATTAAAATGTAAATTAGACAGGAAATGGACATGACATGTCTGGCACTTTTAGTCCATAAATCATTATGAAATCATATATCAAAATTTCATGTTCAATTGAATTTACTAAAATGTATGATCGGTCAAATAAAATTTGCTCCGAAATTTCTTAACTCAGCAGAAGATCAGCGTCATGGCTCTTCGTCATGGCAGAAACTGAGTGGTACCCTTTTGTAGCATATTTAATGTACCTTTGTAATATTAACATTTTGTTCATTTCCTGTGATGTATATTGGTATGTTATGATTAAATGTATTTCTATTTAAGATAATTCATCATGAACCATATGAATGTCCCTATAGATCGATTTCCTCATCCATATCCATCCATAAGGAGGTTAGAATGGGCCATGCATGACCCACCACGCGGTCCTTGTGCTAATTAATATGTATAATTTAACAAATACGTATGACGGAGAATTTACAAATGCTTATATTGAGGATGTTTCTATACAATAAAATGATTGCGAGTATTTTGTTTTCATTTTAATTTGACTTTTATTATTTATTTTATTTATAACTCGCATATGGATTGAAATCTGAAATAAATAATTATTATTTTAGGATATTTTCCACGTCATTTTGTATAGTCATCGAATGACTCATTCGTTGTTTATAGAGGTGATTTCATAGATTATTTCAAAGTTTACGTTCAGTGCGAAACTAAAGTAAAATTGACAAGATTATGAGAAATAGATAAACTATATTTTATCGATAATGTTTGAAGCCAATTATTGGTAACAAGACGTTGTATCGTTATCTAATAGACGATCCACGTTTTGTTTACAATGATTCATAATTGATTGGAGTTGTTACTATGGGGAATACCCTTTATGTAAACAAGTAGAACATAAAAGACCACAGACACGAGGCATAATTGTCATTTCTTGGTAATTTTATTGCAAAGTAAAGTTAGTTAAATCAAACTTTACTTTGTTATGCTAGTACTTAAGATTTTGGTGTAATTTTAGCTTGTAATTTCATATACTGAGTAAACCACAATATAACATGTATTAAAACAATAGTTTTAAAACTTGTTCTTCATGAATCATTCCTTGCAACCAGCGGTAACAATTTTAACTAAATTAAAATTTGTTTATGTCAATAATTTATAAATATTTTTTTTTTGAATAAAATATGTATTTTAATAACAGCGCATATAAAGGTTTTTCCCTATTATTTTATTGTACAGTTTGTAGGCAGTGTAAATATTTAGTAGAATGAAGTACAAAATTAGAGTTAAGTGTTTAACTGTCTACCCATCTGGTATCTCATTATTTTGTTCACATGTCGATAAATCCTGTTGTTATTTTCAAGTTTAACCTGGTTTACCACAAGGTTTCAATGCACCTTTGATGATTGGCTTGTATTATAATAGATGTGAGGCTTAAGGACAGTTAAAGCTCTCAGAAGACGCATCGAAGCTTCAAGATGTGGAATTATAAACGCATGCTCTCTATAATCTAAATCGAAAAAAATACTAATGCCAAAGTTATTCAACGAATTATGCACATAAATGCACGCTCGTGCCTAATGTGAAACGGCGGAAAGTCTCATATCTGGACCATTTTTTTACGTTGACCATCTTTAGTTTCGCTCGTGAGCATACGACGTCCACGATTAAACGCACTAAACCAGTAACACAGTGGTCTTCGATGGTGCTTGATCTCCAAAAGTCAAACTTAGTTGATCGATGAACTGCTGTTGAGTTAAACATGTCGAAAATCATAATAAATCACCGCACGAATTTTGTCGCGTTAAATCCATTGTGATAATGTCACGCAATTTTTAAAATCGCGCCACACAATGAAAACATTTGACTGTAGGATGAAACAACATTCTACAGCCAAAGAGTTCCATTTTTAAATGTAATTTAGTATTGGCCAGTTCTTGATTCTTAAATAGCAGCCCTTCTATACGGCGAAGATTCGTATAATATCCTATGAAAATGTATCCCAATAAACCGTATAAAAAACCTAAATTGTTTAAAACGCACGGAAATGAATATTCCAGGAAATATTCTTGCAAATTCCCGAGAATTTTTAATGAGAACATCTCTTGGAAATCTGCGGGAATTCTCAAGAGAGGAAATTATGAGAATAGATAATTTCTCAGAGGCACATCGCTAATTGTAACACATGCAGTTTTCTGGACTATGGCTCCAAGATTCTACACCTGCGTACCAATTTTTTTTTAGGTAGACTTTGGTGTTCGTACTAAATGCCAATATTGATGTTGGAGCTCCTAATCCGACTCAAATACAAAATATAAAAATAACAGAAGTAAGATAATGCTCTATGAAACTGGTATACTATATCAATGAATGGTCTCAGATTGGGAGGAATAATAATGTCTATCTGGACTAACTTCACTTTGCACTTTTCCTTTTATTTATAAAAAATAAATGACTTGTTTATCACTAATGAGTACTTCTTATATGATTTTTTTTCAAACACACCTTTTTCATTAAAATTAATGAAAATAATATTCGTCGTCGCCATTCCATATTTTACATCCAAGTCTCAAATGAGACCTTGAAAATGTGTACTGTTTGTTTAGGCAGATGTTCAAAATATATATGGCAATATAAATTACACAAAGTAAATATATATTGTTTTGCGTATTAGGAAAATTGCCCGATTTATCTAAATCCTTAAATATTATAAAAAATCTTTCTGTATCTTTAAGGCTGAAAATTTAAATCTAAGAGAAATATTATAAATTAATTTTTAGAACTAATCATATAGGCTACCTAAGTCCTGAATAAATAAAAATAAATCTTTATCACTTTAACAAAATAGTCACAAAGATATTATTATTAAAAATACTAAATACAGGTCAACAGGTTATCAACAGAGAAGTCACTTCTCCCTTCAGAATGTTTTCCTAAAGAGATCGAAACTATTACTTTGATTTCTCTGTGGATAACATGTATTTTATCGTGTGACTATATGTGTTTTCAATCACAATATTGTTAAAAAGACCTGCAGTACATATTTTTTCAAAATAATCCCTTCTTTCACATTTATTTATTTATTTTTTTTTATTTAAATTTTATTAACCAATATGATACAAAGGGCTTAATGCTAAAGCAATCGCTGCCAGTCAACCTTCGGGAATAACACACATTGTACTGGAACTTTCAGCAACCTTGTCTCGTAATAACTAAATGGATTACCAGATAGGTATATCACAGCCTAGTTATGTTAGTATATGGCTTTTAATGTTGTAGATTCACTATTATAAAAACTATAATTCTCTTAAAGTAATATTTTTATTATGTCCTTTTCCCCAGGACTTCTACTTCTACAATGTTTACTTGTAATATATTTATTGATAGTACTTGTGTTGCTTATTATTATTATATAATTAATGATTTTATGTACATTAGATTATTATTAAATAAACTTGAGTTTAGTCTGGGTTTGTCAATTTAGTATTCATTTGTATATTTATGTAAATATTTTAGGTAGTTATGTAATTTGCATTCAATATGAAAAAAGAAATCTATACTGGATGGCAGTATAAAGACCATTGTTACAAAAAAATATTATCCCACTAGTTTTGATGCTGTTCTTTGCTATTTTATATTTGTTTATCATTGCGTTCTCTCGTACTATGCCGATTCATCGTACGTGCTCTTAGGCATGGCAACCTTGCTAATTTTTTTTTTTTTTCTATTTTCGTCTTATATTTCATCATTGAATGAGGTATAGTATCCTTACTATACCTCAAATTTCAAGGATAATTCACACTAACACCCTGTATAAGTAGTTTAAAATATCTGGTCTTCAGTTAGTTTTATGTAAATACCATTGGTTTCGAATTGTCTATACTCTAGCATCATTCACCACATTCCTACCCGAATCTACTATATGTTTCTGTCTGTTGATCCGTGTCAGTCTGTCCCTATGCTTGTAAGAGCAGGCATGCAGTAGTGAGTGATAGCAACCTGTGAGCCTCTGTCGCAGCGTCTCGTCGAGCTCTCGGTCGGCACGCTGGGCCTCGGCACTGGGCTTGGGGGCTGCCGGGAACACCACCAGTACGATGCTCATGTTATCTTTGCTACCCTGTAAATTTTGAATGGTTAGGCTTTTAAGACTCACATTAAATAACCGTTGAAAATTTACTTTATTTTTGTACTGTGAACTACCTAATAATGCAATGTTGAAATTTCTGCATTGTTGTGTAAAGGCTAATTTACACCAGAAAGAGAATACTTATTCTATAACTACTCTTATGATCCACCAATGCCTGACCACTGCTTACAGCCATTGCTTGGACAACCAGAGTAGATAGAATGAGGATTTACTTGTTTGGTGTGAATGTACCTTAATGAATGGGCTAGTGTGGAAATTTTTGTTTGACTGATATTTATAATACATCAATGGTTTTCACAGTAGAATAACTCAAAAAAGCTTCGGTGTTACATACCATATTTCAATGATCAAGAGATTTAAATAAATATAAAGAATATTATACCCTAATATGATACTTTGTTCATAATAAGATTATGAAATGTTGACACATCTGACACAAAAGTACAATATTTCTTTGTGCCATAACACAGATTATGTAAACACTGTCCAATGTTCTCTGGTATACATCCCAGCTTAATGTAGTTGTATTTAATTGAATATTGATGCTATTATACTTTCTTCATTTAATAATTTTTTTCCGAGCATGCAATATAAGATTACAGTGCTAGTTTTATATAATTACTGTTATATATGAAAGTTACAAAAACAAAGTGTAGCACATACCTTGTATAGACAGGTGTCAATGACTTGATTGGTTATAGCCACTAGGTCATCCGTAAGTTGCAGAAGCGAGTGCACATATGCACACAGTGCTTCATTACTCATTACATCCCACACCCCATCGCAGGCCAGCACCAGAAACTCATCCTCTGTCTCACATCGCTCGTGTACAGAAACTTCAGGCTCTGGTGACACCAGTTGCTCACATGGACCGCGATCCTGCACTTTCTTGTACTCATAATCTCCCAACGCCCGCGACACGGCTAAGCTTCCATTTACACGCTGGATCATTACTGACCCTCCTGCCTGCACAATGCGCGACTTCTCCGACGGCAGCTCAGGCTTGTGGTCCCGAGTAGCGAAAATTGGCACGCCATTCCTTGCTAAAACTGCGCGGGAATCGCCACAATTAGCTATATATATCTGTTTCGGCGACACGAAAGCGCAGACCGCCGTCGACCCAGACTTTTCTTTTCCGTTCGACAGTTCAGGCAGCTCTCGCATCTTTTTGTCCAAATCTAGGAAACCGGCACGGATAGCCTCCGCTATCTCCTCGCGCCGAAACTCGTCCGTTTGCAAGATACATTCCAGGAGGTTTTCCGCACAATGTGCTGACACCCGCGCGCCCGCGTGCCCGTCGAACACAGCGAAATAAGACCAGTCCGATAATGTGCCATTTAAAGTTAGCTGCGCGTGGTGCGCATCCTCCATCTCCACTCGCCAACCCTGCATCGACGCCACGCCATAGCGAAGACCATTCCCTTCTCCGTTCTCGTTGTATTTCTTAGTTTCTGGCTTATTTAAAAAGGCCCCCATACTGAGTCCTCAATATTCAATCCGCTAATCGCACATAGTTTCCACACCATCAGGCAGTCGAACCAACTTCGCAACCGATATCATAAAAGGGAAGCAAAAGCATCATTGGAAGTACGATACGATCTCACGGATGGATCACGTCACTGTTACACTACACTGGATAAGACGATGCCTGGTTCCAACCTAGGACTGTATTGTTTCAGCTGCTTTTGCGTAGGTAATTAATTAGGAACGCGATGCTGTTGCGTAGACCTTGATGACAAATCGTGCTCTTTTGGAATCGTAAAACGAAAAAGCAACTCAAAAGAATGAATGGCGGCCATAAATAGTATTGTCTATGGTTTGTTTTTTTAAATTTTGACAAAAATTGTCTACGGATTTTATATGTTCCAAATATGGCACCTTACACACTAGATGAGAAATGAGAATGAGAACATGAAAGTGTTTTGCAGGTCAATGTGCAGGTACCTTTTTCTTGACAATGACAAGTAGAACTATCATCTAGACCAGTTGCAGTTAATACTATCACAGAGGTTATTTTGTAAGTTTAGGTGTAATTTGTGGAAATTCTTAATAAAAAGTACTGCTTAAGTTACGTGAAAACATATAAAAGTTATTCTATAAAACAATGTCGTTAATTTTGTTTAATACTTATTTTTAGTTATTATTCACTTCAAACATAACCTCAATATCTATTGATTCTCAAGATAACTAAAATTACTCTTTCAAAATGTACAAATTTATGTCTACAAGGTATGTAATCCAAAAAAATGTAATAACCTGATTGCTAATTGCACTCAGCTGTGAAGTTGAGAATGTTGAGATCCTTGTATTTGTTCAGACCATTTTATTTATTTACAGGTTACCAATTAGATTTATCAGCAATGAGTTTTACAAGCACAACTGTGAAAGTAGTAATTTAAACATTAACCAATCAATAAGACATCTCTCGGCATCATTTGTTTGCTATAAAAAACGGAGACCGGAAGAAGAAAAGGTAAACTATTATTTATTAATAGGCTCCTTGGACAGAGGCTGGCACATTAGATTTCATTGCAAATGAGTTAATGGTGTGTTGTCTCACCCTACAATAAAGAACACTCCAAATCCTCCAATGGATGTCATATGAGGTGTCTAAGAGACATAGCGGTTTATAACTAATTGGTAACAATAGCATTCTCAAAGAGGGTTGACGTCAGGCAGGTGTCCGGTTGTAGAATTATAGCAATAAATCTTAACTTAGTTTTTTTTTTTCAGGCTGTAGAATCAAAAGCGGTCAGACCAGCACTCAGATATTCACCAAAAAGTAGCGGAGAAGTTGTAGGGATATGGAGGAACATGACAGTCCAAGACATTGCCACTGTGCTGAAGAAAGATGTTGGTATGTGATTGTACTAAAATGCATTTATTGTGCAAACAAATTGATGGTCTCTCTTTTGGCATTGTTGAGCTCAACAGTACATTATCAAGCAAATCTTTGTCTTTTTTGTTATATTTTTATCCAAGGCCAAAGATTTGTAGCAAAAAAAAATCTGAACTCAAAAATAATAAAATTTCCATAAGTGAAAGAATGGCTAAAAATGTATGTACATACAGCATACATAAATATAAGTTAAGCTAGTGTTATTTGCAATAACAATATTGCAAATAACACTAGCTTTTGCAACTTCCTTAAAGGACTTATGTAAAGGAAAGAAAGAAACTATTTTATAATAATTATATTATAAAATAGTTTCTTTCTTTCCTTTATGTGCAACAATTTATTTGTCCTTTCAGATCATGTATTCAAAGCCTTAGAATTTGCCGACAAAACATCAAACACAGAATACAAAACGAACACAATTATATTTAATCCACAAATAATAAGGGACATCGTCAAAATAACAGGATATAGATATAAGATGGTGCCTCATCCTGATGAAGTTGAAGAAAAGGAGGAAGTAAGTCACTTCTAATTACTTATTTGATTGAACATCACTTTGGAATATTTTTGTTTTTAATCAACTTTATAAGATATTTTATTTTTATTTCGACTTCGCTCCCGTGGGAATTCCGTCCCACGGGAGAGAAGTCGAGGGCGAGGATAAAAAGAACCCTATGTGTTATTCCATGTTATATTCTACCTGTTTACCAAATTTCTTGAAAATCCGTCTAGTAGAACGAAGCCTCAGGGCACAGCTAATGGTAAATAAATGAATTTGAAACAAATGCAAGAAATCAATTCCATTAGAACAAAGACGCAGTGCCTGCGCCGCCGGCGCCGGCGTCGGCGCTGCGGCCGCGGCCGCCGGTCGTATGCGTGATGGGACACGTCGACCACGGCAAGACCACACTCCTCGACTCACTCCGGGACACCTCCGTGGTGGATCAGGAGTTTGGGGGCATCACGCAGCATATTGGCGCTTTTGAAGGTAATTAAATCTATACTTTTAACTGTCGGAGAACGCTGGTACAATATTGTCTTATATTTAAAAGTGAAAGTTTATGATGCCGCTAACACTCAACAGCAAATTAAACGGTTTTTTTTTTAATTTTTTGACAAGGCTTCAGTGCACTTTTTTCACTATGTTAGCCACATCTCTGGGGATCTCTAATATAAACTTATCTAGCTTCCATAATGCTTGTCCACAAGATATTGATAGCCACCTGTGATAATGGACTGCACAACACTATGTTCAGCAATCCATTACACATGGGCACTTTGGCAGTATATCGACCACATTCCAGCAAGACGTGTTCTGACGTCATCCTCCTTGTTTTAAAATTAAAAATTGTCACACAATTGTCAAATTGACACATGTCTTTATATTTTTTCAATTAAATATGTTTTTCAGTAATATAACATTTTATCCGGCAGTGCAACTGGCGTCTGGGGAGAAGGTAACGTTTCTGGACACTCCCGGACACGCGGCGTTCTCGGCGATGCGGTCGCGCGGCGCGCTGGCCACCGACCTCGTGGTGCTGGTGGTCGCGGCCGACGACGGCGTCATGGACCAGACGGTCGAGAGCATCAGGATGGCCAGGGAAGCCGGAGGTGAGTAGCCCTTGATCGACAATTACAATTAACTAGCATTTGCCCGCAGTTTAACTCGCGTGATTTTTTCGACATGAAAGCCCTGTGTCCTTCTCCGTACTTTCTATGTACTTCACTATGTATGCAAAATCGTTGGTCTTATTTGGATGAAATTTATAAGGTATGTAGAATCCGTCAATAAGTTCATGGGTCGTTTTTGAAATATTCACAATTTTGTAAAAACCCATCAAAAATGTATTGTGTTCGCGAGATCTAAGTTCGCGGCGTACTAGTATTATAAATGCAGTCGGCTTTCACGGTTAACCTCTGTGTCGATTTTGATGCAATTTGCAATAGATATAGTAAATGACCCAAGGCCAAACGTAATAGGCCACCGCGGGCGGAGCTGCGGGTCCATCTAGCCTATAAAGAGTTGTTCAAATAAATCATACATTAATTCTATAAAATGTGTTTGTTTCAGTTCCTATCCTGGTGGCTATCAACAAAATCGACAAGCCAGGTGTGAACATTGTAGGTATGCCTCAATTTCATATAATTGTGCTTTTTAAATATATTTTTTTTATCGTAACTCATTTCGTATGATGTAAAAAAAAATAATAATGTAATTTTACAATAATAACAAAACTATATTTGATATCCTCCTCAATAAGGTTTGCAAAACTTTTTTCTTAATTTCCTAATTTACTTACTCCTCAAAAATTAACCATAATTAAAATAAAAAATATTGACTCTGCATATCGTGTCTGCGTCATAGAATTACATCATCTTGCCAATTTTCACCTGGAGCAAATTGGCTGTGACCGACGGACGGACGGATTTAATACCTGAGGGCTTACCATCATCTCTTAACGGACAGATTTAATACTTGGGGGCTTACCATCCACTTTACGACCTAAACTGACCTACATCGCAAATTCGTACCATCGACTTAATTTTTTGTATGAATGCGATTCATTTTAGGTTCCTAAAATGAACTGAGTTGTATTGGAATCGTTCTGTAAAAGTTGATGGTAGGCCTGCTGTACAGTCGACGGCCCATCAACCTACCCAAATTCGTTGCAAACTCGCCGCTGTTACCACACCATAGCGGTTCATGCAGGGTAACTTAATGTGCCGTTGACTGTACTAAACAATCCCATAAGTGTCCCGTTCTTTGATATTCCTTTTGTACGGAACTCAAAAAAGTATACGATTAATACAGGAGCGAATAATGCGTGCGCTGGCGCAACACGGAGTCATTTGTGAAGAGATTGGGGGCGACGTGCAAGCGATACCTATATCCGCTCTGAAGAAACAGAACCTGGACACTTTGGTCGAAGCGTTGACGCTACAGGCCCAGTTGATGGACCTGAAGGCGGACCCGGGGGGGTATGTGGAGGGGGTCGTTATTGAGGCCCAACTGGACCCGAAGACAGGGTGAGGGAACACTTTCACTGTCATTACTGAGCATTTTAATGGGTTAAAGTCTGTCGCGAGTTACAAGTGTTTACGTATACGATTTATGAATGAATGAATAATTTATTTAAGTAATCATAATCATGAAATCACATTTGTTAGTAACACTTAACTATCCCGCTACACTTTGTTTATTTATGGGTGTTATTTAAACGGTCAGCAAAGTATTCGTATTATGCCCAGCAAAAAAATATATTTGTTTAGCAAATCTATACTATTATTATAAAGAGCGTTTGTGATTTTGTGACTTTGTGAGTTTCTATGTTTGAAGCGGGTAATCTCCGAAACTACTGAACCGATTTCAAAAATTCTTTCACCATTAGAAAGGTACATTATTCAAGATTGCTATAGGCTATATTGTATCTCAAAAATACATATAAGAGCGAAGCCCCGGGCAACATCTAGTAATTCATAAAAGGCAAAACCTTTAAATTTATATAATTTTGAACAGCCAAACAATTATTTGGGCAGCAAGATATGGCCAGTAAAATTACTATTTGGTCAGCAATTTATGATCAACAACCTTTCTGATTGGCAACAATAGATTTTGTAAAGATGGTTGACGTCATGGCTGGTCATAAAATCATAGCCGAATCATAAAAAAAATAAGTTTTGAAATCGGAAACTTACGTGAAGTTGATGTGAGACAAGTATGCGTGTAGCTTGTTCCCAACAATGGACTTTTTAGGTGAGATTTTGTTGAAGATCAGAGTTACGATTATTAACACCATAACTCTACCATTTGTAATTTTTTTTTTGTATTTTCGCACGATATAGTTTTTTTTTTTTTAATAAATAAGTTATTATATTTCCTTTTTTAGTAAACAAGCGACAATATTGGTACAAAGAGGGACTTTACGACGTGGATGCGTACTAGTTGCTGGCAACGGATGGGCCAAGGTAAGTCTAACAGAACGTCTCAAAATTCTTTATTCAATTTAGGATGATATACATCACTTATTGACGTCAAAAAATTACTTAAACTAAGTCTACTGCCGTCTTCCAAAGCGCAGGTGTGAAGAAGAAGCGGCGCAACAATTTTTACCGCAGCCCTTTCTCCGCGGACGTCAATTATCATATGTGGATCTTTATTTTACCACCAGTGCTAGCAATAACACACTCAATAATGTCTTCTTTTTGACCTTTTGGAGTCGAAAGTGTCTCGAGTTCGCTTCAAAAGGAACTTCGAACGCTAACGAGATTGTGGAAAATTTTTGAGTATGATAATAAGCTTAAATAAGACAATCTATGTTTTGAATATGTTTTTTAAATACAATCTTTCGAGTGTGCTTTTGTGAAACACGTAACAGCTGACCAAATTTTCGTCACAAACTTTATAACAAATAACAAATTTTATAACAAATACATATATAGATAAACATCCAAGACTCGGGCCAATCACACACTCGTCATGAAACGACCGGGGATCGAACCCGGGACTTCTCGGATCAGAGGCAAGCACTACCACTGCGCCACCGAGGTCGTCAAACAATACTTATGTTTTAATGAGACGTTTTTTCAAGGCTGTTTTAATTTTTGAACTAAATAAATGTTTTTTGTCATTACAAATGCTCTTTTCGCCATGGATATTCTAGCTATTATTATATCTGATGTACACCGGAGTCATTACTAATAATAGTATTAATAGTATTGAAACAAGTAAGTAACATGACTATAATTTTTGTTATATATTTGTATACTCAACAGCACATTAAAACCATTTAAAAATGATCCGACCTAATCAAATAGCTAGTTTTAGTGATGGAAGCATTTATGAAGCGAAGTCTTCTGGACAAGTAACAGAAAGTAACAGAGGTACGTCATAGCGTAAGCAGCTGCAAAATTACCGTTATCGAGTGTGTTAATACTAACACCGGCGGTAACAAAAGTCATCTAATACGACTTTTATGATCACCGAGCTGAAAGTAGTCGCATACACACTAGTGAAGTCACACTAGTGTGTATGCGATAGTGTGTGTGTGTGTGTGTGTGTGTGTGTGTGTGTGTGTGTGTGTGTGTGTGTGTGAGAGAGAGAGAGCCCTGAGACCTTTCAATCACAGACGCGTCCATCTGTGATTGAAAGGTCTCAGGTTCGTAAATCAATACGCTCCATTATTATTATATTCTATAATCAGTGTTTAGTTCCATTCATCCTTACATAAAACAAAGTCTTTTGCCTTGTCTGTCTGTCTGTTTCCGATAAACTCAAAAACTCCTGCACGGATTTTCATGCGGTTTTCACCAATAGATACTGTGGTTCCTTAGGAAGATTTAGGTGTATAATTTATTATGTTTTTACCCGAGCGAAACCGGGACGGGTTGCTAGTGTATAATATATTCTTGTCTCAATAGATGTGTCTAAGTTGAAAACAAAAATTAGTGTTTTCTTTTTTTTTAAATATTTATTTAGTGTTTTCGGCGGTCAGTAATTGGGAGTATTACTGCGCATTTATCCCGCCAGAGTGCAGCACTGTGTGGTTGGTAAACAAAAGCATTGCCTCCTTTTGCTAAGTCGATCAAAACGTTTATTTCGTATTGTGGTGTCAGGTCCGCGTGCTGCAGACGGAAGGCGGCGCGCTGTCGGAGGCGACGCCGGGTCGCGCGGCGGCGGCGCTCGGCTGGCGCCAGCTGCCCGCCGCCGGCGACACCGTGCTCGAGGTCCACTCTGAGGTAACCCTATTGATGTCCAGGTCCACCCTACCGTCCTGGTGATGATAAAATCTTTTGAAAAAACAACAATATAGGTTCGCGGGAGTTGAAAGTTTCTGTGCGGCCAATAGGTAAGTTTTGTTTTTTAAATTGTAAAATATAAGATTTGTAGTATATTGAATTAACTAGTGATGCCGTGCGAAGTGGAGACGAAAAAGTGGGAAAACGGACCCTGGGCTCCGACGCTCAACGGCTCAGGAAGAAAACAGGAAACGCTCATACAAGAAGGAGAATATTATCTAATGACATTAATAATGTTGATGCCTAAAATGGTAACTTAAATCAGTTGTGTATGAAAATAAATATTATTTTATTAACTAGTTGCGCGCCATGGGTGCGCTCCTTCCTAGCGCAGTAGTAGAAATTTCAAAAACCCTATGTGCTTTTCCAGATTTCATTTACCTGTATAACAAATATAAACGAAATCCGTGTAGCAGATTTTACATGATTGAACAACAAAAATTCAAACCTTCATAGTAATATATTATTTCATTATATCATAATATAATAATACTTTATAGACATATATTATTTCATAATATAGTAATACTTTATAGACCTGGAGACCAGAAATACAGTCTAACCTAGTTAAGGCTTCATCCCACGGCAAGGAATGTTAATTTACAGTGTAATTTGTTTTATGTATGTAATTTACACGTGTTTTACAAATAAAATATCGTTTTAATATAACTTTTAGCGTGTATATTGGGTGTGCTGTGGAATATTTTTTCTACCTTTCCATTCATCGCAATTTGAATGTATAGAAACGCGCAAACGAAGTGATGAAGTGGCGCCACAATCAGCGCATGCGGGACAAACAGGAACTAGATCGCACGGCCATCGAGGCTAAAGAGGCAGCGTATCAAGAACAATACAAAGCTATGTTGGCGAAGAAACGAGCGTTAGGACGATATAAAGTGAAGAAGGAGGGACCGAGACAGAAAATGATTCAGCATGACTCTCATCCAACACTCAATGTCATTGTTAAAGGTATTGTATGACCGTCATACATTATTATGGACAGTATATATATAGAGAGTTAAAAACGGATTTTTTTTTAAATTATATATACATAGTGATAGAGGGATGAGGAAGGTTTGTATGTAATATTTTAAACATACAAACATTCCTCTTGAATCACTCTTATTGCGTAAATTTAAAGATTTAAGTATGAAAGGGAGGCAACTTTGACCGACGCAAAAAGAAGGGTGTTATAAGTTCGATCGCTTAGTGTGTCTGTCTGTGTACGTGGCACTTTAGCTCATCAACGGGTAACCGATTCGGATGCGGTTTTTTTTTGTTATTTGATAGCTAATTTTTATGGGGTGATTCTTAAATATGTTTGATAAAAATTGGTTCAGCCGTTCCAAACTTGGTCAAAAGTCGGGGGTTTTTCAATTTGTCTAACAAATTGTTGAGGAGCGTAGAGGAACTAATAAAAATTGCGCAGAGTATGGAGATAGAACATCACCTGCACAATCTCAGAATGACAACAACCAATTTTTAGTTGTCACTTTGCAGAGATTAAATCTCTTTACTCTAAATACAAGTAAACTTGTATAATATGTTATGATATGTAATAGCAAATGGCGAATTAAATTTCCGATCAGGTGACGTGGACGGGTCCGTGGAGGCTATCCTGGACATCCTGGACACGTACGACGAGCACGAGCGCGTGAGGCTGGAGTTAGTGCACTACGGTGTGGGGCCCGTCACGCCCAATGACGTCGAGGTTACACTTCGATATAATCTTTATTCCCATGACCTCGGTGGCGTAGTGGTGAAGTGCTTGCCTCTGAACCGGTCCCGGGTTCGAACCCCGGTCGAGTCATGATAGAAAATGATCTTTTTCTGTTTGGCCCGGGTCATGGATGTTTATGTATATATGTATTTGATATATAATATAGTGTCGTTCGTAGTCGGATACCGGAATCGAGACTTGTGTTATGACACAAGTCTCGAACTTACTTTGGGGCTAGCTCATTCTGTGTGATTTGTCCGTATATATTTATTTATTTATTACAATATAAATCCACTTATAATAAACTTGAAAATGACTTCACCTTATTCAAATTCAAATTATTAATTCAGAAATTAGACCTTCACAGGCACTTTTTCACGTCAATTTTTATATTAAATATAGTTATTTCTCACGAGCTACAAACTACTGGCATTTCGGAACGACCACTGCTGAGAAGAAATGCCGAAAGAAACTCATTTGAACAGTGTTGGTCCCTACCATGCCACTTAGCTTAGCACTTCGATATTTGTCTCTCTTCATAGTCGTATTCCTCATGGCTGAGGGTCGTGGTCATTACTTGGAATGAAACTCACGCAAACAAATTTCTTGGCATTATTAATCGAGTGGTTTGCTATTGCCGTTTCCATTTCACACACAAGTTAATATAATCAACAAGTGTTCAGGTTTCTTCACGATGTTTTCCTTCACCGGAAGCAAGTGGTGGTCGATGAAAACTACTATACACGAGTCAAATTGGTATACACGCTCATGTGGGAGCATTCGAACCTGGGACCTTTCGATCCACAGAGCGTCTCAACCACTACACCCCTTTTTACCCGAGCGAAGCCGTGACGGGCCACAAGTGTAGCATAAAATAGGCTATTTAAATTGTTCGTTTCAGATAGCAGAAGCGTTCAGCGCAATAATATACGCATTCAACGTCAACTGCCCGCCGCCCGTCGCCGTCGATGCGAAGAAGAAGGATATACTCGTGAAGAAACTGAACATCATCTACAAACTTGTCGACGATATCAAAGAAGAGCTTAGTAGCAGGATACCTAAACGACAGGAGGAGGAAATCATTGGTGGGTTTGTTTTGTTGGTTGGTGCTGTTGTCCGCGGCTCCGTCCGCGGCTAAAAGTGTGTCCGGTCTGGCAAAAACGTATGATATATTAAAACGTGAGGTAACTCTAGATAGGTAGGTGTGTGATTATGGCTTCTTCCCATAATCGATGGCTCATCTCCTCGCATGTCCCGAGTGTCCAAACACCTGCACTCGGGCTGACTTGATGGCAGCTTCCGATGAAGCCGTCGGTTCTGGCAAATTGAAAATAAAAAAAATGGCAAATTTAAATGAATATATTTAGCACCCAATAAGAGCGTTGTAGATTTGACATAGACAAAAAGAAGACTATATAGTTAGTTCTTAACGTCGTGCCGGTGAGCCTTGAAGTTTGCAATTTTATCCATAATAAATATTCGAAATATTAATTAAAAATATATTCTGCTGGGATGCTTTGGTCGTTGTATACCTATAATGCAGTGTGTCTAAATATGACATCCAAAACGTTCTCCCGCCAAAAAATGTTCTCGATTACATGTCCGTTGCAAGTTCAATGAGCCTAGAAAAATAAAGTTTGAGAGAACATTTGCTCAATGTCTCATTTATTTAAATAGATTTGTTATACATGCTTTTTAAATTATTATTTTTTTAAATGTGATGAAAAAATTCTGGAATCGATCGGGAAATTAATCCGCGCCCCTTTCTATCCGGGGCGTACAGTGCCGACGTACAGTATTTTCATTAGTTTTTCTAATGAAGATACATTACGTCGGCGTAAGACGAAAGAGATAAATTAATTCAGTCGTACTGGCATGGTCTCGATAGCTCAGTGGTCAAGAGCACTGTTCCGGATAGACAGGGGCGCGGGTTCAATTCCCGCTCGATTCCAGAATTTTATTATTATTCTCATTTATTTTCTACTCTTTATAAAATAACTGATTTATGTATATATTTTTAATATTAATTATTAAATAAGAAACATAATGTGGAAATTGAGAGAAAATTTGCATTGAAGAGAAGATAGTACTATACATAGAGGTAATTTTCAATAAAAAAAATCCGTAAATAAAAAACTTATCGCATGTTAACTGGAATAGATCCCTTGATGGGATAAATCTGCCATTGTATACCTTACATTAAGCTCTTGGCACAATTAGATATTACAAGCAAACTCTGAAATCTGCTGTTTCCTGGATTGTGCTGTGCATGTTGTATACAATAGACTGTAATAATATGTTGTGCTAGTCGAGTGTAAATTTACTACTAACTAATTAAGTAATATTAGGTTTCTCTGTACCTATTCTTTAGAGAAATAAATTCTTTAACCTTAAACACACGTCCGCACAGGTGAAGCGAACGTCCTCCAACAGTTCGTGGTGACGGAGGGAAAGAAGAAAGTTCCCGTGGCGGGATGTCGCTGTACGAAGGGCAACCTCGCCCGGAACTCACTGTACAAGGTCGTCAGGAACAAGCAAGTCGCCTTCGAAGGTTACAATCATTTTAATAACCTTAATTTTAATTATTACTAATTTATATAACACGAGATTTCGCCCGCGTGATTTCCCACGGGAGCAGTTATTTTTCCGTGATGATAGATACCCTATGTCCTTCTCCATACTTCAAACTACATGTATGCAAAATTTTAAGAAGATTGGTTGAGTAGATAGAGACGGATTCTAAGTTAATAAAGTTTTTTAATTTGAAACGTTTAGGCGCATAATGTCCTAAATATCCGATTCGCAGAATGTCCAGTTCGAAATATGTTCGGGAACAATTTGTAGAAAATGTTCTTTGTGATAAAACTAGCCTAGCGTGTTAAAAGAACTAAGTTATAACTACGCTGCAATACGCAAGGCATGTTTTCTAAACTAATGTAATAATTATTATACTTAAACATTTTGAGGATTATAAGCGTAGTCTCCAATCGCAGTCATACTAATAAAAATGTTATGATTATCCTTTTAAACGGGGTAGATTCTTCTGCATCTTTCTCGAGTAATTTTCAATGAAATCCGCGCATTCTAGGTTTTCACTTCTTAAGGAGGAAGCTATTACGATGCTTATAAAACTGATTAGTATTGAATTCAAATAATATGAAGAATTAATATATACTATATTTTGTTTATTTCACAAATTCTTGCCTGCAGGTAAGCTAGCATCAATGAAGCATTTAAAGGACGAAGTCAACACAATAAAACGCGACATGGAGTGTGGGCTTCGCTTCGACGACACCACCTTTGAAGTGAAGCCGGGGGACACAGTAGTATGTTACAAACTAGTAGATGCCGTCGACAAAACTGCGTGGGATCCAGGTTTTTAATGTTTATACGGGATTGCCATAGAAAAAATAAACGTGTCGATGTGACAGTTGACGGAGCGTGTGAGTAAAATAGGTGACGCAAGATTTGGAAATATGAGAATGTTAGCCTTTATCTTTCACTAGTTTTGAATAACTTTTTTATTGACTTTCAAACTTTAGAGCACAAATTATCTGAGCAATAACTATGCCAAAATAGATTTTCCAGTTTGCGTCATCTTTGTGATATATTTGTGTATAGGATAAATAATAAATTATTATTAGAAAATTATGATCAGCCTGGTTTATTTTTTTAAAGGTTCCAATTTCAATTTTGAATAATTAGCGACCAAAATAGCACGTATTGTTTTGGCCTACGATTAATATTATAACTTTAGTATTGTGGGATTGTTATTCAAATCAAATCATTTATACAGAAATTAGGCCTACACAGGCACTTCTTCACGTCATATTCTAAATTTATTTATATTTGCCAATGCTACAAACTACTAGCATTTCGGAACGTATCTATAATATATTTTGTCTCTTTCTGTCAATATCAAAAAGTGAGATAGAGACAAAACAAATTTTAACTAAAATTTCTATTGTTTTATTATATACACCCTATAGTATTTAAAGTCTGCCAAACGGAAAGGTAAATATATAAACATATTAAATAAATATATTAGGACAAATCACACAGATTAAGCTAGCCCCAAAGTAAGTTCGAGACTTGTGTTATGGGATACTAACTCAACGATACTATATTTTATAAATAGATACATATATAAATAAACATCCAAGACCCGGGCCAATCAGAAAAGGAATCTTGTGCAATATAAAGCTTGGATTATGTAAAAGTCAACAATGAATAAAACTGCAACGTGTAAAGAGAAAATCTCTATTTTAATAACTTGATAGGCTTGTAGTTCGTGTCTCACTAGTTCTGCGCAGTCATACAAATAAACATAGTGACGTCATAAGGGACCAATCGTGTCGCACACACATATGAATCTGAGTAAATTGATCAAAAAAATATTGTAAGTACAGTATTCAACTAGCCAAATTAAAAATGCATTTGTACAATTTTCTAATTCCACTATCTAACATGAAAACGCACGATTAATCCCAATTTCGGACGCAATAATAATCTCTGGACAAAGAAAATTGCGTTTACTCACAGCAAATGTTTAACAAGCTGCGTTAAAAATGCACATCTAATAATATAAAATGTGAAAATTCCACGAGAATTTTTTTTCTTACTATTATAACAATTTTCAATAAAATTCAAGTTTTTGCGGGACCTATCCGAATATGTTTTGTTATAAAACTGTATTTTTACGTTCCGTATCTCAAACGATTAAAACGGAACACTTATCACAGCCCCAGATAGAACTAGAACAGTCACAATATACCGTTTTTGATATAAATTTCAACTCGATACCTTTACGTTCATGAGAAAAATAGTTGCGACCGACAACTTTGTTTTTGTATTTTTTCATGTTCCATTTCAAGTTCCATGCCCAAAGGTAAAAACCTTTGAGGCATGGAACTCAAATAATGCTGTAATAAAAAATATTTGAACAGGTTCAGCAAAAACTTGTATACTAATACAGAACCGGACCAAATGGAAAAGGCTCTAAATAATAATAAGAAAAAAGATTTATCGAAAAAAGCAGTCTTAACGCAGCGCTGATATGTTATGATCGCATAGCAACATCGACTGAACAGCTGGCTAAAACTATCAGAATATTGATAATATTCTTCGCTGATTTACGATAAGTCATTCATAGTCGTATCATACAAATTGAATTCTAAAGTCAAGATATTATTTTCGAAAAATAGTGATCAATAATTTAGTAGTACATACCGTGTTCTAGCTGCCGCTGCAGCCAGTCATAATTAATAGAAAACGGATTTTTAATTAATTTTTTAACAGCACCAAAGCGAATAAAACCTGTTCTTCATAAAATAAAACATACTTTAATCTAAATAATATGTTTAGTCACTCTCGCACTTTATAAATTTGAAATTGACAGAAAGAGACAAAACATATTTTAGCT
Organism: Plodia interpunctella; assembly: GCF_027563975.2. Lineage (NCBI taxonomy): Eukaryota > Metazoa > Arthropoda > Insecta > Lepidoptera > Pyralidae > Plodia > Plodia interpunctella. The sequence continues at coordinate 1,266,807 of NC_071310.1, forward strand.
TAAAATATGTTTTAAATTTATTATGAATAATAGGGTAAATAATATCAAACACCCAGTGTTTCCAGGCAAGCGTACACAACACCCTCATTTGTTTTCTTCTCTTTTTTTAATAGATAATTGACCAATAGTAGTCAATTACTTTTCCCTGTCGCTCCTACACATTTAAATACTGTCTCACTCTCTCAGAACATTTGGACTGAGTGTGTGACAAGGACGACGGCACTAAAAAGAAACTTGTTACGAAGAAAGTCTTATATCTTGACGTCAAAACTCACTTTGATGAAGAACTTAATTAATAGAAGGCTAGGACTGGAATGAGACAAAAACATTAGATACCCTAAAAGCACAACCTATCACTTCACTATTGGATAATCCAAAATAAAATGTTTAAATTATAGCCATTGGGTTTGGGAAAGACAAACTGCTACTTTTTTGCTTAATTTTTTAAATAATTATCACAAAATTTTTCTTAAGTCTGTTCGTCATATTTTTCTTAAAAGGCGACTAACAATCTCATCACTAAAAATTGAGTGACAGATACAGCACTATAGCCAAAGATCCGATTATTTTTTCAAAACCCAAGGATATTCTTAGCATCCAGTTCGATAGAGAAGTTTGTGGTAAGTTGTCTAAATTTATAATCTGTTAATCTCAATATGTACATTAAAACCATACAGTGAATAAGGCCACCGAAATCATTTCACTGGCTTATATTTCATATACACTACATATTGCAACTTCAACTTCAAAGTGATAATTTACAAAATGACAAGTCTTTAAAATAAAGAATTCGACAAGATTTTTCCATCCAATATCAATACAATCCATCAGGATTAAATACCCACTGGCAGGTCAGACATTGCTTCAGTTTCAAATTATGCAAGATATTCGCTTTTAATGGTTTTCTTTATTGAAATTTTATAAAGAAACCTTAAGATAACTAAGGTCCCGTTTCACTGTTCACTGCAAAAGTATCTTGTGTTCTATAAATCGAACAGTGATAAAATTTTGTTTCACAAGTCTTTGATAGGGCCATCGCATCAGTCAGGCAGATCTATCACGCAGTTTTATATATCAGATTACAATATGATATTTTGTTAGAAAATGGTAAAGCAGTCTCTTTAATTTATTAAATTAATAATTAAAATCAATTATCTTTAGACTCGAATCAATGTCTTTATCTAGTACGTTTGCAATGTCCATCTTGTATGCTCAGTTACAAATATTTCTAATAAGCTTAACTTAGAAAATAAAACGATAAACGCAATACACATAAATAATAATGACTGTAAACACCATAATAAATATTTAAAGGGAAATACAAGAATTCTATCTATGTGGTATACACAATTGTCCTATAAACTCTGTATTTAAGATGATAATCTAAAGGGCCTTTCATTAATTGATGAGTAAATGAGATATTAGGTTTTTAAAATTTGTGTCAGAATATATCCTATCTCACACAAACACAATTATTATCATCTCTTTACAACCATGAAACATTGAATACAGTCAGAAAATTAAATAGCTTACTAGCAATAGTGGAAATTCAACCATAATTATAAGGAAACAAATGCCATTTTCACTTGTTGCCGTTAGATAATTTTTAAAATAAGTTCACAAAGTCATATCTACATTTTAATGAAAATTTTTCTATAAAATATTTTAGTTCTAGAACAATTTTAAAAGCGATAATTGCGTAAATTAAAAGACAAAGAAAGAACTATATTTAATTAGGCGTTGGCATAATAGTATTTTCCTTGGCAAACTTTTTATTTAGCTGACTGTAAGGCCCCAAGTTATTGCAGTAAGGGACGTCGAGAGTTGAACCAAGCGGATACATCTTATAATAAAATAATTTCACTAGGCTATCTACAATAAGCTGACAACCGTGGACTTGGAGAAAAACTGGCGATATTTTAAGGACATTATGGACCATATTTGAATGAGTCTTGGCTTATAGACCTCATCAGAGACCAATAGTGGGTTTAGATACTCCGTCATGATACGAGTCTATTAATCTTACCAGTGTATCAGCATCATCTGAGCATATTCCCGGTTGCTTACTGAGCCGTTAAGCGTCGGAGGCCACAGTCCACTTTCCTACTTTTTCATCTCCACATCGCGCGGACTTCTATTTACAAAATCCTCTATGAACCAATTGTCGCCAGTTTTTTCCAAAATCCATACTAATAACAAGAAAATACAATGATAAAACTCTGCATTTCCAGACGAATTAACGCCTTAACAACACTTAATTCGATTAAAATAAAATAAATAAACACGACAGCACAACACAAGTGCACACAATCTTGGATTGCTTACCTAATCTATATGTACATAATATACGTGAGCCAATAGGGAACGGGTATCTTAACTATACAATATAATTACATACTTTCTATACATGTTCGAATCTCATATCTATTGCTAGCTACCATTTTACAATAACAAATGCAAAGGAAATCTATGGAACTTTTCTGTAATTGACTTTTTTGAGAGCATTAAATGATGTTTGGACTATAAAATCTAAGATCTGCTTTATTATAAAGAGCTAGTGGGACTTTGCCTCAAGTAAACAAGATGGCGCTAGACTAGAAGTCTAACAGTTTTATCTAAAAACATTTTTCTAATATTCGAATCTCACTGTATCACATGTAATTTTCGTGCGAATAAATTATTTCGTTACTGTCAAAATAAAAAATACTAATTTCTACATTCTCGCCAACATATTTTAGAGACTTCTTTAGCTTTCGATTCCCTAAACATAAAAAGTTACAGCTTATTTTAGTTAAATTATGTTTGGTCCTTATCTCTGACACTTGACAACTGAAGAAGGCAGAGAATGAGACAGATTGTCCTTATCTCACTTTACAATATGTATTTCACATTGTCAGAAACTAAACATATTTTAACTAAAATAGAATGATAATAACCCTTTTTAAAGAATTTGGGATATAATTTACAGTAATAAGGCTATAATTGTAAAAGCAAAGCAAATTGTTAAGTTCACTCATACAAATATAGATAGAAATTCATAGGCATAAAAATCATGTATAAAAATCGTGTCTATGGTGTGGCCATTCCACACCAACTTTATACATAAAAATCTATGGATTGTATGATACATATTATCTTATTATGACACAATTATTTAAACATATTTTACAATAAGAGTATTCAAATACAGGAAAGCTCCAATACACATCAACACAACACACAAACAAATCTTCGAATGGAATTCACAACTAGCCATTTGCACCTCTTTAAAATGTCTATTATCAGGACCTCAGAAACATGTTAACCCTTCATTGCATGATTTAATATATTCTTGTGAAAAAAATCATAAGCATGTAATTAAAGCCCAGGGATATGTAAAAAATAATAAAAAAAATCTATGACATTTTTTAGTATTTATTTTTTAAAAAAAACCTTATGATGTAAATTTCCATCATTATGCAATTGGTATCAATGACCACAGTACAAAATGTAATAATTAAAAAATAATCAGTTTTTGTGATAATTTTCAAAACAGTTATTATTTTTATTCAAACAGAGATTCACCCCACATTTGCTACATGTTATTGTAGAGTACCCCCTACATTGGGGGTACTTACAACGCAGAGACCCACCAACTTGTGGCCAGTGATCTATTCCATCCCTTCTTATATCTTTTGGTGGAGCAACAGTGGCTGGTCCCCTCTTCCTCTTTGCCTCTATCTCATTTTCTAGAAAACTGGTACTGGGACGACCTCTTTTCACCTCTGTGTCAGCTCCTAAAGTACACAAAACATGTGCCAATTCATTACGAAAATTGCCCATTGAAAGTATATCTTTATTGGGTATATTTCTGTTTGCTGCATTTTTTTTGTACATTATCCATGAATTAATCACTGTTAAATCAAGTAGATGAAAAAAGATGCGCAAGTACCACTTTTTAGACCTTAATGGAATATGGAACCTTCCCAAAAAACTGTCCATTAAATCTACACCCCCCATGTGCTTATTATATTCATGGACAATTTGTGGACAATTAATTTCTACCTTTTCCTTTTTTGACTTGTCATACCTAGTGACAGTAGACACTGGTGCTGCTCCAACATAAGTTGATAACAGTGTCACAATCTTGTTATCCTTCCAAGTGACACAAGCCATCTCAATCCCATCAAATGTAGATGTTCTTTCTTCATGACTGCCTCTTGGTACTGCCTTCTTCATGAACTCTTTTTTTTCTGGTAATTTTGAGTTAGGGATCCTATTTTGCTGGACAGTGCCAACACAGTGAATTCCTTGTTTAGCGAGAAAATAAATTAGAGGCAGTGATGTGTAAAAATTATCAAAATACACTATATAATTTTGATACCTTGGTACACTTCTCAGCAAACGAACAACTACATTCCCTGTAGCTCCTATGTCTGGTTCTCCTTCCATTGTCCCTGTATTTTCTTGTCCAGCATATAATTCAAATGTGTGTGCAAACCCAGATAAATCACAGAGTACATAAAATTTAAAACCCCATTTGTGTGGTTTATTTGGAAGGTACTGCTTAAGAAAATGTGCAACCTTTGTTGCGCACATCTGCTCATCCACAGATAGCCGTTGATCCATAGGTAGTGTAGAAAACCTTGCTTTGAGGTGTTCAATAACAGGACGAATCTTGAATAATCGGTCATGATCAGCATGGCCAACAGGCTTGTGAAGATCATTGTTTTGAAAATGCAATGAAAGTTTTATTCTTTCAAATTTGTTAACTGGCATAACGCAAGAAACTGGGCCATAACCATAAACAGGATGCCAATATGATCTGGTATTTTGAAATTTTTGCACTGACATGAACAGCAACATACCAAAAAACTTTTGCATATCTAATCCTGTGTATATTATTTTGTTATTAGGATCTTTTTGCATGCCATATAAATTAGTTTCTTCTACAATTTTCTGTATGAAATCATCATTAAAAAAATACTTAAAGCATTGGTAAGGAGTTTCTAGCTGAGCTATTTCAGGTGGAAAAGCTGAGCTACCTAAGAACCTAATATTATCTTTATCAAATTCCATGTTCTTCTTCTTCCAGACAAGTTTCCTTTTATCCAATACGAAATTTAAAACATTACCACTAGGAGAACTATTTTGAATTTCTGTTTCTTCCTGTGGGTCTTCAACAAGAGGTGGGTCTTCTTCATTGACTTGCTGATCATCTTCATTATCATTTTCATCAGCTAATAGATGAAGAAGTTCATCTCTAGTATAGTGTGAATTTGATGGACCTTCATCATCAGATTCATCAGCTTCTAGCCCGTCTTCTGACAACCAACCATCTTCCAGCTGTGCTAGATAGTGTTCTATATCTTTGTTTGCTAAGTTCGTCTAAAACAACAAAACATTTTTATTAAAAATCTAAACTTCTATGAACCAAAATTTTACCATACATCAGGAATGATGGTACTGCATAATGATGTAAAATTACATCATACTAAATCGTCATCATTTTCGACATATTTTCCATGTTTTCATTACAATCGCAAGTAGATAATAAAAGACTCACCTTTTTTCTACTCATTGTAAATATTTTCAAATACTTATGACTATAAAATACCACTAAATAACTTCTTTTTTGCACCGGTACCAACAATTATATTACCATCCGCTGGAAACCAAATTGTCATTGTCATTTGACATTGACTTTTGTTTTTTTTTTCTTAATATTTACTTCCGTTGTATCCACTGATACCTTAAATAATTGCTAGACACAAAAATATCAACAGGGATTACTGATTTGTATTCTTTTTTTACCTGTGAACGGTTTGATAGAAATTTCCATCAAGATGCAATGAAGGGTTAATAAAAATATGTCACATTATCAGACTCGATTTTGCTTTTATCTGTATAAAAACACAATGTCAACAATTTCGAAGTCGATACACATTAAGGTCTATTTGGGATATACTTTGACACTAAAGGATCAAAGGGTTAAAATATTTTGGGTTATAATCTCGGAAACTACAGGCTGTGCCATAATTTCGTTGTTTATCATCCAAAATAGACGTCACACGTTGACTGCTGCCAATTCGCGGCAGTGAAAACACGCAGCGTGCTTTTTTAGCAGTCAAAGTGTTAATGCGTATCGGACAGCTGTCAATCATGAACCTAGAGATAATAATGGAGCTCACACTGCTAAGAACTTATTGATGCAAAGCACATATATTGCTGTGTCTTTTATGTGTGGCCCGACCTCTCCTTGCCTGGTGAAAACACAGTACAATGATATACCTATGTGGTATATATGTAGTTATACCTTTCACAGAGTATATACATCGCAAGTACTCCAAATACATAGAGGCCGGGTCACAGATGAAAGAGATAGCAAGATATGTGCCTTGCATCAAAAAGTTATTGGGAGTGCGGGCTCCAATATTATCAGCGAAGGCCACTAGTCGCGCGGGCGCGCGGGCCGGGCCCACGTGTTCACGCAGCCGTCCGCGCACGCCGTCACGAAGTACTCCGAACGGAACAATAAAGCTGTCAATCTTTCGTGCGCTATCTTTTTACAGACGAGCGGCTCCAACACGGGGCATTCGTCGAATCTCGGACACGACGGCGTGCCTATCAATTTCACAGGGTCATAGGTGTCCCCGGCCGGCGCACCCGCGGATTTCCCGCGCAAAGCGACCGTGTTCGACGCCGAAGTCTTCTGCTCGGGCTTCGACGTCAAACTGAAGTTCCGCCGGTGCTCCGACCGACGGTCCCCGAAGGAAAATCCGGCCAGCCGCTGCGTCAGAGAATTCACTCCTAGAGAACCAGAATTCTCCTCTTTCGCCTTCCCGACGCTGATGTTCAACGTAGACACGTTGTTAACTTTCGTTTTAGCCTTCGCCCCGGACGGCTCGCCCGAACTGTTCGTCTGACCGCTCAATTCGGCGTGTTTGTGACCTATTTTATTTGTTTTCGTCCCTTTTGGCGCTGGTATCTTGACCCCCGGAACGCCATTGGGTGAGAATGTTTGACTATTAGGAGACAGATGCGTCGACGCTCGCGCCCTCACCGGCGGCCTGAGCACATCTTCCGTAAGATCCCACAAACACAACTGTGTGTCTTGTGATACACTACCTAACCTATAACACTGCACACTTTCACTTTTCTGTCTGTCATCTTCGACACTCTCCTCGCTCTCTGGGTCTGTGAAGCTGACTACATAGGGGTCAAAGGCGACGACAGAGACCCACGACCTGTGTCCTTGTCCTCTCGCGACAACTCTTCTTTCACTAAACGACCAGACAGTCACTAAGTCATCTTCTCCTCCGACTACAACATACTTCCCGTCCGGAGACCAGCAGACGCATAGGAACCCACCGAAGTAGGACCTCGCTCTGCCGATCAGCTCCATAGTGTCGTAATGGAATACTCTGAGGAAGCCATCTTGTGAAACAACAGCTAAATTCGTTCCGCATGGAGAGAAGGCGAATTCGTTTATACAGCTACCTTCTGCGCCTATGATCCACCTATGAAATGAGAATAGCATTTGAACATATTTTCATATATTATCTGTGCCACATAATAATTTTACATAAGTACACAGTTAGGTACATTCCCACAGAATCTGTGCACATATGTAAAATACGCTATCTAGCCTCAAAAAGCAGCCATATATAGATAGATAGCAGCCATAGTCTTATACATACTAATATATTACCTCATAAAATAAGTATATGTGGTATTTATGTGTTTCTATATTTTAGTTTGAATTAGATGAGTTTTTTTTTTTAATTCGATGCACTTAATCACTCCACCTGGCTATCTCTGTTTGGTCTAATGGTTTGACTCGCCAACGCAACGACATATGGCGTTAAGTCCACCAAGTAGTTTTGTAATGTTGTATAAAAGTGAATAAACTGTATTGCATTCAGTTAGGCCACTGACCCGAACGCTCTGCGATTATGGCGCCAACTTTGACGTTTTATCTTAGCTCTATAATATTTTGACACAAGATGGCGCCAGGGTACTGACATACACATGGGCAGTACATGAGCTAGAGCCTTCAGTCACATTATATGTTTTCGCGTTCACCTGATGAACTATTGACTATGGTAGTGTCGATAAACAACGAATTTGTTCCATAAACTTTATCACGAGTATAAAAGTTATGGAATATAAGCCACTTCTGATAGATTGAATGATGTATCTATACAAACCTATGATAAAATAGCTTATTGGATTATCCAGGAATTCATTCCCAGATAATGTGATGTATCTAATTTATTTCATATTCACCTGTAAAGAGGATTCCTTGTTGACTTAGTTCTGCATGTATGTATTGAGTAACCATCTCCTTGCTTGAAGAGCTGGTAGTGTGGTGCTGTGGTCCCACATGTCAGCTCCTCGTTGTAGACATAAAGTTGTCCGGAGGCATGTGATGTGATGAACAAGTTGCTGGACCCGGGAACCCATTTGATGCATGTAACTTTTGTCTTGTCAATCAGTCTCTGTGGAGGAATTTTCATATTTGTTTGTTAAAACCATACTTAAATTCCTTAGCAAAATACTAATATTATAATTATGAAAGTCTGTTTGTCTTTCTTTTGTGTCAAAACAAGTGTTGGAGTGAGGTTCTTGACATTTAAATTATGACATTATAACTAATGTACATTTGTCCACATAAGACCAACATTTAGATGTCTTTGAAGAAAAGAGAAGGCTGAAGTGAAGTTGCGCCGTTTTTTTTCAACCTGTGTTTTTGAAGTTAGCAGTATAGACTAAATCTTATTTGCCTTTATTCAGAAGTTAGACCTATTCAGTCATTGTATAATTTTTTTAATTCAATTTGCATACAATTTGTCAATAAATGGTTGTATATCATCCTAGTTAAATAAATTTGGTGTGGATAGAGATGGAAAATGAGACAAGTTACTTTTACCGCGGGCGGATCCGGCGACAACAGTTAGTATCGTCCCTTCCAGTGTAGTGTAATCATGTGCACTGTACTGTACCTGTAGTAAATTGGTAGATGTTGGCCTTCAAGCAGATTTCAGTTTCAGATCCCATGGGAGAATTACGTTATTGTTTCCAGTTTTTACAAAATTTTATGGTTCAAAAAGTAAAAATATGTTAAAAATAGTTTTTAATCTTTTTTTAACATATTATTATTTGCATGTGCAAATCTATTATAATGACTGGAGTAAAAAGGATAAACAACAACATTATGATCTTACCTCTTCATTGTATAATTTACTTAATTCTTTCTTAATAGGGTCTATGAGTTGAATTTGGCCAGTAGAAAATCCTATAACTAACGAGACACTGTCCGCCGTCATCGTGACCGTGTTGAAATCATGACATGTTGGGTTGGTGCCTTTGTACATCTTCTTGTCCACTGGTTTTGTGAGATCTGCCGCCTGGTACAAAAATTATTATGAGAAAAAATCTTTCTATGCATATAGACCAAGCAATAAGTAATGCTCTTATGAGTACTTATTATCTATACTATTATTATAAAGAGGTAAGCTTTTGTGAGTTTGTATGTTTGAGGCGGGTAATCTCTGAAACTACTGAACAGATTTCAAAAATTCTATCAGCATTAGAAAGGTACATTATTCAAGATTGCTATAGGCTATATTTTATCTCAAAATTCCTATGGGAGCAAAGCCTCAGGCAATATTGCCTGACGCTAGTATTTAATATTTGATTAAAAGGTACTTCTACAATGACATGACTAAAACACTAGGAATTGAGAAAATCCAACTCACATTCACTATACATTTGTTAATTGATTTGAAAATAAAAACAAGACTATATAAGAATTTGATCATAAAATTTGTAAAATGAGATACCTTAAATAATAAACATTACATTAACATTGGAGTTGATAATGCAGCTGCATTATCAACAGATTTTGTTCATAAGATTATCATCTTACACAGATAACACTGATAAATTCAGATTGTAATCTATGGATGGAGAAAGCTAACAACAGAAACAGGTTATTATAACTGTACCTGTTCGATATTCTAATTCTTATGCATATTACCCAATAGAGTTATACAACTGTAAACTGTTCCAGTAATAAATAATGCAACAGTAAAGGATGATTTACCTTTTTAACTCCTCTGTATACATAAACATACAGTTCCTTGCCATGATTAAAACATATCCTGTCATCAGAGCCTTGGCCGTCGGAACCGGGCGCGCCGCCCTCCGGCCCCGGCGGAAGCGAGACCAGCGAAACACGAACATGTGAAGACCCTGAACCACTTGTGTAACCCACCCGATTAGGTCTGGAGTATTCCGACAAAGTCATCAAGCGGTACGTCCCTTCTCTCGTCACGAACTGGGTCTTCACGTCATCTTTACCTCCAGAGTCAGGTTGCACAGCCATGTTAACATATTATCCAGTTATGATAAATGGGACTCGACCGCTAAAGAAGCCCCGAATGTACTGACAGCTCAGCTGAAGTGCAGACGTAAGGCTCCTTGAATGTGCTCAACGTACATTTTTAACCACCAGATTGATTTAATATTTGTCTGGCTATCGATATGTCGAGTAAATTGTGAGTTTTAGAATATAAATAATATCCAACTATGAATAATTTGTGGAAGGAACATAAAAAGTCAGGTGTCAGACATGACGGCTCAACTTTGTTTATGGTTTAGTTATTACTTTTTTAAAGTCCAATAAAACGAACTATGCAAAAGCGTCTCTGCAGGACAGCCAATTCGGTCTATATTATTCCTTTTTCTGCAGTTAAAGGAACTTAGATCAACAAAAAAAAAGTAGGATAGTGAGTTATTATTAGGTAGGTAATATGTATGAAATCTATAAATTAAAAAATATTATTTTGATTATGCAATAAATAAATAGCGAGGTCATGGATTTAGTAAGTACTTCCATGATAGAGCCCAAACTACTTTTGTCCTCTTTTCTATATTTCCATAGGTTCCATATGGTGCTTTGGGGAACAGCGGTTTTGCGGTTCTAAAAATTATATTGCAGTAATCCATATTTACGATATTATAAATGCGAAAGTAAGTTCATTTCTATCTACTCAACCAATCTTCATGAAATTTTGCATACATGGAGTTTGAAGTATGGAGAAAGATATAGGGTACCTGTCATCGCGGAGTATCAATGCGGGCGAAGCCGCGGGCAAAAGCTATTACGAGTATAAGAAAAGATTTATATTTTCGTTTGTTACTAATAAACTCAAAAACTACTGCACCAATTTTGATGAAATTTGGCTCAAAGATATAGTCGACCTTTCGGAGTAACATAGGCTACCTTTTATTAATCGCGGACGAAGTCGAAGGCAGCGAGCTAGTTATAATATAAAGGGCAGAATACAGATTTCAATACTTTATTTTAATTCAATATACCACATTTACTTAAAAAATAATTAATCACTTATGTTTTGTGTGGCCATCACTAATACAAATTTTTAGTGCTGGCATAAAGCGTGTGATTTAATTAATGAATACTTATGAAACTTCATTCACTTTTCCTTCTGTGGTTTTTGTTTCTTGAGCTGCAATCTTTTCTTCACCTGTATTATCTGGGTTATTCGAAATGTTAGTACTTGTTACATCTTCAGCACTCACAACTGTCTTATGTTTATCTGTCTTGTCGATAGACTTATCAGTATCTTCCTTTCCATCCAAGAACTTATCCCATCCGTCTATCCTCTTACTGATATCAGCATCAGTCTCTGCAATCCTGAACTTGGTTCTGCCATCCCATATTTCAGCTGTAATTTGCCTTTTCCCAAACCATCTCCCATTGATAAGTTCCACGACAGCATCTGCCATTTCTGGCTCTTTCATTGTGATCTGGGCTACACCCTCGGGATGTCTGTCGTAGATCACCACTTTGCGTACTTCCCCACTCTTAGAACACTCCTCTCGAAGATCTTGCTGGTAGTCAAGTATAAGCTGAACATCCTTATCAAAGTCTGTAGGGTGAAACAAATTTTTAACAATCACAACTCTTTCATGCTTTGACCGTTCACCCACAATCTTCTCTGGTCTCCAATCAAATAACTTCTGTTGCATTTTCTTTATTTTCTCCAGCTCTTTCTTCTTTTTCTTCTTAGGTTTTAACGCTGGGTTATATTCTCCTTTTAGTTGAAAATGGGCTCTTTCCACTTTGACTTTGTTTCCTTTGAGGTCACTTCCATCTAATAATTTTAGTGCCAAATCAACAGATTCTATCTTGATATATGTACATAGGGCATCTCCTTTGAAACAGTTCTGCTCTTTATCCATATAAAGTTTTACTTTCATCTTCTGTGAGCTTGGATCTCGCTCAACAAGACCACATTTTTGCATGAAATTAACAAATTCTTCTTCAGTCAAATCTAAAGGGAGATTTGAAACATATACTTTAGTGTTTGTCTCTTCTGAAGGCTGAAACCATTGTGGCTCATTTTTTCTTTTAACCCCTGGTGTTTCTGATTTTTTCTCATCTCTATTCTTTGATGATTCCTGCTTTTCGGTATCACTACTTTTCTGTGTATTATCAACAAATCCATATGACATTTGATAATAAGCTAAAAAATCATCATCAACTTTCGGTATCCATGCCTTCTTGTCATTATCCCAAAAACATTTGGAACCATCTGCCTCAGTGTAAATATGTGTATCATCCTCATAACTATAGACTCTGCCTGGAACTTCTTGACCAGATTTTGGAATCCAAGAATTACTTTCTGTGCTCCATGTATACTTATGTTGAGTTGATGGATCTGTATAAATTGCTTCTTCACCTTCATAAGAAATGTATGGAGCGTAATCACCCCAAGAACTGTTCTCTGTGTTTGAATCTGATTTTTTAATAGGATTTTTGTTATCCCCGGACTTTTCAACGATGTCTTCTATAGGATCTTTTTTACTTTGAGCACTATCTGTAATCTGTTTGTCATCTTGTTTTTCTGATGTGTCTTTAGTTCTAACCTCAAAATCTTTTTTTTCCGTGTTTGTTTCATGTTCTTTCTTGTCGATTTTATCAATTTCTTCAAAAGATTCTTCTTCCTTCTTGATTTTTGCTTGTTCTTCTTCCTCGGCCAATTTTTGAACAGTTTCACAAGAAAGTTTGATAACAAATCCTGACCTTGAGTTTCTAGACATATTTTTATAACATTACCTTTATAATATAAGAATTTGAAAACTTGTCATAAATGGAAGTTTATCTAAACGCTTATATTGAATCTTATTTCATTTATAAACAAATATAAATAAACATTCATTGATTCTTCCTTCTTGGCTGCCCTGCCTGCCTTATCAATTCAATTTGACATTGACTTGACGTAATGATATTTTTTACGTTTCTTTGTAAAGTTTGTATCCAGCAGGCTGCTTGACAATCAGATAAACTCAAACTCAAACTCAAATATCTTTATTGCAGTAACTGTGTAGTACAAGGTGTGGCACATACAATACAATAGTTTCAACAGTTTACCCTTTCAGGCATGCAATATTAGCGTTATGTTACACTTATAACACATACTATATTTCTATATATGGATACGTGCAGTACTTACAAATTAAACTGTTTGAACAACTTATAAGTAATTTGTCTTTGCACACGATATAATTATTTATGGAATACATACCAATTTATTCTCGTAAGATACGAGTATTATACTCATAGTATTCATCCAAATTATAAAACACATGGTTTAATAACCAAGCCTTAAGCTTCAGTTTGAATAAGTGACTATTTTGGATACATTTGATATTTACAGGTAAATGGTTAAGTACATTTATTCCAGAAATATAGGCACTTTTTTTATACACTTCATTATTTACAATGGGAAGATACAAATCATTTTTATATAAATTTCTTTGGTTATCTCTGAGATCCATTTTTTTTTCTAAAATTTAACTTGTTATTTTGAACAAATACACATAATTCAAGTATATAGATATTAGTTAATGTTAAATAGCCCTTTTCTTTAAATATATTTCGTAATGTGTCATCTGCATACAAGTTATGTATTATGCGTATACATCTTTTTTGAAGCAGGAAAGTGGAATTTACATTAACAGAATTCCCCCAATAGATAATTCCATATGTGAGGTAAGGAAAAACATTTCCAAAGTATGCAGTTCGGGCAACTTCAGCTGAAGAGCTTTCAGCAAGTATCGAAAGAGAGTAACAGTAACTGGATATTGTTTTGTTAATTTTATCTATGTGCGATTTCCAATTTAAGTTACAATCAATATTGACACCTAAAAAGTTTGTTTCGTTTACGTCTTCAATTTTTTTGTTAGTTTCGTGAATATTTAAACTATATGGTTCCTTATTATAATTTCTAAACTGTATTATTTTTGTTTTTGTTAAATTTACTGTTAAGTTTATAGATTTAAGCCAATTTACTGTACTATTTAATGTCTTGTTGATTTCTTCTTCAAATTTGTTTTTATCTTTAGTTGTATCAGATATGAATAGAGTTGCATCATCTGCAAACACGACGCACTTGTGTATACGATATATTGTGTGTGACGATATATTTCCTTTTTTTCTAATAAACGTAACAGTAAATGAACTTATACAAATTTATTATTTTATTGCAAATTTGTCCTTAATCTAATATCATGGTGGAAAGAACAATGCAGGGTAACTAACTTGCAGGGTTTGAATACTTAGTTGTTTATTCAAACAACACTACTTACCATTGCAAAAAAAGAAGCTGTCATGTCCTGTCATACTCACATTCAGTCAAACAAATGTCAGTATTGATCATTGGTAGGTATAGTAGGTACCTATTGAGTACCTATTGATCGACAAATACTGAACTGTCACTGTCAGCCGATCAAAATTTTTATTTCATTTTTCCCATTTGAAATCAAATCTGCTAGCATTCGGCATTCCGCAAGTGATACTGAAGAATTATCTTATCATATTGTAGTTCAACTTCAAAAGAATTATCGTGGGTTATCGCAAAACCATGGAAGATCTTAGCGACGTTTTTGTCACTGCGTTGCCTGATTCTCCCTATGTGAAACCTCTAAGATTTAATTTTACTCAGAATGGAAGGAAGAAAACATGGGACCTCCTCCATGTTCACGACAGTGTGGCTATTATAGTATTTAATGTATCTAGAAAAGTTATGGTATTCGTGAAACAATTCCGTCCAGGTAATCAGTAAAGTTTAATTACAGCACTTTATATAATATCTACCTACCTACCAAATAATAAAACTTATCTAATAGAAACTGTATATATGCTAATAAAAAAAACATAGGAACTGGTTCCTAAAAATATATATTGAGAGCTTGGACAAATTTTGATGAATGTAAATTCACTAAGTAATTAAAATATAAGTATGTGCAAATATGTTTTTGTTAGAACAGAAATATATATTATTAATGTAATTACATATAAACGTCATAAACCTTTATTAACTATTAGAAATTATTATTCATTAAAAAAAAAAGACTTAATTTTTTATTACCTGGTCATAAATAAGTTTCTTTCTAGCTGTTTACTACAATTGTATATCAGCCAATGATCGTCAGAAAACTGAGATTGACACAGAGAAGTATCCAGCAAGCCTGGGCATCTCCCTAGAGATTTGTGCTGGGATCATAGACAAAAAGTTGCCTGTGGAGGAGATAGCTAGAGAGGAAGTTCTGGAAGAGTGTGGCTACAATGTGGATGTTAATAGTCTGCAAAGAGTTGTATCTTATAGGTAAGTCAAATTTGTAACAGTCAAGGGCAGACATACCTGCCAGCTTGTGCTCCTAACTGTACTTTGAACCCGCATAAAAAAATTATATCTTGTTGAGAGCTTGTTAATGATAATCTTTCAATAAACCTGCAAATTTTATAAATAGTTACAGTTTGCTGTAAATGAATCACTGAAAACAAAGCAAATAGTTTTCCTTAATAAAACTTGATAATACAAGTTTTATAAATTATACAAAGAAATTTGATTTTGATTTTGTTATATTTTAAAAGTTACACACATGGAAAAAAAATAAGGGAATGTGTTCAGATGAGTAAGAGGTTTTAAGACATAATTTTATTACATTATCTAATTCAACATTACCATTTAGCAGATCAATCTTCAGTAAGATCTTCACAATTCATAGTTCCTGATAAAATAAAGCTATTGTTTCTACCATCAGGAAAGAATCGGGAGCAACGGAAACCCTGTTCTATTGTGAAGTGACAGATGACATGAAAGTTTCAGAGGGTAATTTTGATTAAATCCATTGTTATTATTCTACCATCAGGTCAGGGGTCGGAGTCCAGGGTTCTCTGCAGACCCTGTTCTATTGCGAAGTCACCGATGAGATGAAAGTTGAAGCGGGTGAGTTCCAAAAATGGGTTCAACAAAATTGTGTTTTGGCTGTAAGCTATCTTCAACTTCATGGGTGCTCTTCAGTGTTTTTGCGATGTATTCTGGGCCCATTTTATTAATTCCGTGTTCATGAATGGGAACTTTGCTTTGAAATTCTATAATGCTTCTAAATAATATATGTACTTACTATCATCTATTTTCACAAAAGATTTCTTAATGGAAATCCCATTGCATGAAAAATTTAGCATAACCTTAGCTTGTTATTTATGTAGTGTAGTCATATCTAAAAACGTTAAAAATATATTTTAGGTGGAGGCATTGATGAAGAACTGATAGAAGTTGTAGAAATGAATATAAATGAAGTGGAACAGTATGTGAACTCTTGTGGGCCCCTGTCGAGCCCGCCGAGCTGCCTGTTTGCACTGATGTGGTTCCTGCATCATAAGGCGAACAAATTCAGGAAGTAGGTCCAATGTGGTAATAGTACGGTAGATGTTGTCATTCGAATTTTACTATCTTGCTCACAATTAATTGATCTACATCAGTTTTATAGCTGGATAGAATTTTGATGACCTATTTACCAAAAGAATATAACGTGTTTGCATAATATCATAATGATGGTATTTTATTTTATGAGGCACATAAATGTTAAGATTTATTAAGCTATGAATTATAACTAAGATAAGACCATTAAGTAGATATTTTTCACTATTATTTATGACAGAATTTATGCTCAATAGCCTAAAGTCATCCGACATCACATGAGTAACTACTGCCATCTAGTGGGAAGCAGTTCCATAAAGACAATTAACTAAATAATCAATCATGCTCAAGTCTTCTCATGATATCTTAGTCCTCTGGAAGCAAGTGGTGGTCTATGAAAACTAGATTGGTATACAAACAACCTAGGACCTTTCGATTACTAGGCGTCCCACTAGGCCAACACTGCTTCAATTCACCTTTATTCATGGTTTCAATGTTTTTAGGTCGTATCAATGAGTCGAATTAAGGTTCCTTGTCAAATTAACAAAAAAATATTTGAATCACATTCTCCATAAACGCCGAAATTTTGACGGGTCAGGAAACTTGTACCATGATATTATTACTGCATTATTTTCCAGAAAAGTGCAATGTTTATGTAAATGTTTATGTTTTACGACAAACCATAAAACGAGCATATAATTTGAAAGTGCCCTGTGCACTCTCGCTTATCAGATGAAATTGTATGGTAACAAATATGTATTTACCTATTGTTTTCATGATAAAGATTTTTTTGCATCAGGTCCTACAGACTCACTTGTGGAGAATGCAAAACGATTGAAGTATAATGTATGTACTTCTTATTATGATTTGTACAGTATTTTGTAATGTATTGTAGAAGAAAATATTTTAGTTATAATTTGAAATTGTAACTTCACTATCTACTTATATTGTTACTATCATTTGATTGGCGCTTTTAGTAGAACACATAATCATGTGAGTACTATCGTGGTTTATATAATGCAAGAAATTGTAAACCTTATCTTCAACATGTTAAGAACTAAATTTTATTTTTGTTATAGCGAAGTGGCCTTGAAGTGACCTATATTGGATGGGCTATTATATTACTTATCTAAGTGCTGAACGTTTTAGTTGAGACAAGATTTTGAAGGAACTATATGATATTCGTGTCGGCTTATGGTTGGTAATAATTCTTCCAGATAAGCGATTGATAGAACTATTTAATAGTTTATTTAATTAATACTATGAATATATTGAATATTTACTGAGTTTCCCTCCGTGGGAATTTTGGGATTCCGGACAGCTTCATTCTTCCGCTGTATGTCCGACTGCGTCAGTCTGTCCGGATCCATCATCCGAGAAAAAACTGACTAAAAACCATACATCTACATACACTGTGCATATACTATCCTCGGAAGTGTCGTCGGCGGATTGTGTGGGTTTGCATTTCACTTCTCACTATCGAATTGATTCGAAGTGAGACTCTGCAAACCAATCACATTGAGGTGTGGTTGTCGTTGCGTCACAATGGCGTTCTGTGATTGGTTAACTGCGTCTCACTGCGAATGGAGTCGACGGTGAGATGTAAATAGCAAAGTCGCACTCCGTTTACCGTGAGTACCGTGAGTACCCCCATTAACCGTGAGTATGGAAATATCGGTACAATTATAGTTTTAATGAATTTGACACATAATGTGCATTGCCTTAAATAGAGAATAGAATGGCAGAATTTGAATAAGTGTTCTATTGGCGAATTTTGCGCCAAACCCGATTTATTCCAATGCTTCCTAAAGATAAACGAATCTAATAGTTTTTAGTTTTCTGTTTTTCTTTCATAATAATAAAATATAGATTTCCTGTTGATTTAATAAGTTATATAGGTATTTTGTGTAATAAAGACATTAATTGGCATTTTGGGAATATACAGGTGAATGTCCTAGTCACTATTTCAATGTTTTTTTTAAATCATTCGATGTTACACAACATGTGTACGTTTCTATAGATTTTGTTAGCGTCACGCTATTATGAATAATATTGTATAATAAATGTTCAGATTATTTCGACACAAGATTTTATTCAAATTATTATAAACTGTGATTTTATGCCTTGTGATTAAAGTTATCATTATGAATGGTTTTTTTTTCTATTTTCATTAATTTTGGGCCTACATTATTTTAAAAATGTATCATGTTCATTACATATTTACATTATCATTACATATTTTCAAAATAATGAAAATTTGACTGTACTGATTTTAAACCCCGTAAAAAGAGAAGAACCCAGTCGCCATGTGAAGGGGCGGACTTTATTTCGTTCAGATTAGGAGCTACGATGGAATCGCTTCCCCCCTCTGTTTGCCTCAACCCCGCGGATCGTCACACAAATTTAGTTAAATGGCAATACATTATCTTATTCGCTTGACGCGACGGTCCGCTGCTACAATGCTGCAAATGTAAAGGTAATTAGGAATAGTAGTATATAGTACAATATAACAAATATCGCATGATAATGAACTAGTTGAAAATAAATACAATAAGCCTCTTAGCAAAACGAGTAGATTTAATAAAAATTGCAAAGAAAGGCTCTGATCACCATGTTAGAGGATACTTGAGAACTAGTGGTGCAGGGGTTTTTACCCGGTAAGAGTCCGGCACTGTCTGGGACCTCCCTTCCCAGTCGCCCACGATGGGTTTTCCCCTGCGCCGCATGGTAAATAAAAAAAAATGCGGCAAATGAGAAGAGTGCGATTGATATATAATTTTTATTAAAGCGCCACATAACTAATGTATCCTGGTGAGGTCCTCCACAATCTTGATGATGTCGTCGACTGTCGCGTCGCGGAGCATACCGCCGCCGTCGTCGATCTACGCAACGTAATATTTCATTTAATATTCCTCATTTTTCACTTTATTTTCACAGTTAACTTGGAGGATATAAACTGCCGAGGTCAAGGACCTGTTTCACCGCTTACAAAGTATTTTCTATATGTAGGTAACTGATCTATATATGTAACATCGAACAGGGGGCTTACCATAATCTCTTACCGCGATCCACTTTCAGACCTAAACTGATAATTCGTACCATCGAGATAATTTTTAGAATGAAAGCGATTCATTTTAGGTTCATGAACTGAGTTTCATTGGAATCGTTCTGCAAAAATTGATGGTACGCCCCCAGATAAAGTTAAACATTGTGTTTCAATTCACAAAAGTTTGACAGTGCGTTGCTTCAGGCAGATTTATCTTGACAGGTAAGTTTATCTGTTAGATTACAATATGAATATATCGGAAATTGGTGAAACAGGACAAAGTGCCACGGTTGACAGTTTACACGTCACACAGGGATAAAAAGTGGAGGGGAGGCCTTTCCCCAGCAGTGGGACACTGCAGGCTAATAGACAAAAAACAGTCACTAAATTACTTTCATGCCACTCGCATGCAATAATAATACGAAGTGATAGTAAAGCTTCTGTAAACGAGTTTAGCGACTATAGTTTAACGATCCACTCCCACACTAAAATACTCTTTGACAATCTCCGTGGCGTAGAGGTCACCACGCCCGTCCACTATCTGTCCTGGTTCGATTTCCAGCGCATGCAAATATATATCACAATATATATATATATATGTGGTACTGGATGTGTAGTGCCAGTTTCTGTGTAAACACTGACTCCGATTGGACATGTCCATCGGCTTAGCTTGGGCCGTTGAGTGTTGTCCGTTTATTCACCTGTAATCCTTTGACCGTCTCTTGCTGCATATCCCTGGTGAGATCCAAGAAGCTCTCAATGAGGTCTCCGTCAATAAAGCCCTCGGCTGGCTCAGTCTTAATGTCCGTATTGAAAGACCTCCAGAATGAATGCGAGATCTTGCCGACCGACTTGATTGTGTGAGTGAGACGCTCCTCCAATTTGTGTAGGAATTCGAACAGCTCTTGTGACAGTTGGACTACTAGGCCTGTGGATAGGAAATGTCATTTTTTTACTTCAAAGTCAAAGTTTGACATTTATTACGATTGGATGTGAACCGCCTACAATTAATTTTACTTTAATTTCTAGAGCATAAAGTAAAATCTTTGTGCATTTTGTATTTGCTTAAAGGCGGAAAATAAAATTTCGCACAAAAGTAAAATGTTTTAAGAGAAAAAAAAAAGGAAAAATTATATAAGAATCTACGTAAAGTATGAATTTTGTAGTAATTTGTGATTTTGCAATCGCATGCCTATCTTTGGTATATAAGTATTTGTAACATCCTGTATAAAGAAGGAAATACATAGCTGCTGATAAAGCGCCGGCGCATCATGTCGACATGTCCCCATGCCATGTGTCTAATATTATAACTGCAAAAGTATGTTTGTT
This sequence comes from Plodia interpunctella, assembly GCF_027563975.2. Classification (NCBI taxonomy): domain Eukaryota; kingdom Metazoa; phylum Arthropoda; class Insecta; order Lepidoptera; family Pyralidae; genus Plodia; species Plodia interpunctella. The sequence continues at coordinate 1,287,957 of NC_071310.1, forward strand.
TGTTACCTCTTCACGCTCTATCAACTCAACCAATCTTGAAATTTTGCATACATATACTTTGAATTATGGAGCACCATATATAATATCTTTCATCCTGGAAAATAGCTATCCCGGTGGAAAAATTACACGAGCGAAGCAGCGGGCAAAAGCTTAGTATTATAAATGAGAAAGTAAGTTCGTTTGTTACCTATTCACGCTCTATGTACTCAACCAATCTTCTTGAAATTTTGCATACATATATGTAGTTTGAAGTACGGAGAAGGATATAGGGTAACTTTCATTTCAAAAATAACTGTTGCGGTGGAAAAATTTACACTAGTATACTTGAAGCGGTGGTGGTGTAATGGTTAAGACGCCCTGTGGATCGAAAGGTCTCAGGTTCGTATCCTACTCGTGCCATATGAGTTTGTATACCAATATGACTCATATATAGGTAGTTAGTATATAGTCGTTTTCTAGTATATATAGTAGTTTAGTTTTATATAAGTATAGTAGTTTTCATAGTGTGCATAGTGTAATGGTTAAGACGCCCTGTGGATCGAAAGGTCTCAGGTTCGTATCCTACTCGTGCCATATGAGTTTGTATACCAATATGACTCATATATAGGTAGTTAGTATATAGTCGTTTTCTAGTATATATAGTAGTTTAGTTTTATATAAGTATAGTAGTTTTCATAGTGTGCATAGTGTAATGGTTAAGACGCCCTGTGGATCGAAAGGTCTCAGGTTCGTATCCTACTCGTGCCATATGAGTTTGTATACCAATATGACTCATATATAGGTAGTTAGTATATAGTCGTTTTCTAGTATATATAGTAGTTTAGTTTTATATAAGTATAGTAGTTTTCATAGTGTGCATAGTGTAATGGTTAAGACGCCCTGTGGATCGAAAGGTCTCAGGTTCGTATCCTACTCGTGCCATATGAGTTTGTATACCAATATGACTCATATATAGGTAGTTAGTATATAGTCGTGTTCTAGTATATATAGTAGTTTAGTTTTATATAAGTATAGTAGTTTTCATAGTGTGCATAGTGTAATGGTTAAGACGCCCAGTGGATCGAAAGGTCTCAGGTTCGTATCCTACTCGTGCCATATGAGTTTGTATACCAATATGACTCATATATAGGTAGTTAGTATATAGTCGTTTTCTAGTATATATAGTAGTTTAGTTTTATATAAGTATAGTAGTTTTCATAGTGTGCATAGTGTAATGGTTAAGACGCCCAGTGGATCGAAAGGTCTCAGGTTCGTATCCTACTCGTGCCATATGAGTATGTATACCAATATGACTCATATATAGGTAGTTAGTATATAGTCGTTTTCTAGTATATATACTACGTTAGTTTTATATAAGTATAGTAGTTTTCATAGTGTGCATGCGACTACCTGCCACTAGATGGTGGTAAGTAGTCACAAATGTCAGATTTGAATAAGATCTGACACCAGTGTTAGCAATAACACACTCGACATGATGATAACTAGTATAGTATAGTATATAGACGAGATCGGTGGCGCAGTGGTAAAGTGCTTGTCACTGAACCGAGAGATCCCGGGTTCGATTCCCGGTCGGGTAATGATGGGAAATGATGTTTTCTGATTGGCCCGGGTCTTGGATGTTTATCTATATATGTTTTGTTAATAAATATAGTATCGTCGAGTTGGTATCCCATAACACAAGTCTCGAACTTACTTTGGGGCTCTAGCTCTTTGACAATACTCTTTGTTACTTCTGCATTCTCTAGATTTTGTACGTGGTTATTCAGTTCGCGAGTACCCCCAATATATATATTTTTTGTGTGTTAATGTATTGTTTGTGCTCGTAATTTTAAGTTTCACAGTAAGTGAACACCTTGTATTTTTTTTTTGAGAAATAAATTCTTGAAACGTAAACCTAGGTGAATGAGTGTGACAGCGTAACGTACAGATGGCGCCGTGCACGGTGGCGGCCAGCACCGGGCGCTGCACGGGCGCGACGCTGTCCGCGCTCTGCGCCACGAGTGCGCCGCGCCGCATCACATTCACCATGTCCCCGAGGTGCACCTGCCCCATGTAGCTCATCAGCTGCCGGTCCTCGTCCGTCGTCGCCGCGCTGCAACCCGACGGACCATTGTTTTGTAGCTTTACACATTATAGATCGCGACCGGGAGCGTCGTTTTTTAGTTCGTCAGTTCATCACTTCGAGTCGGAAAGACCCTACTTGTTGTGAGCGTTTTGTTGTGGCGCACTAATAGTGGCGCGGTTCCATCACGGCGCTATTGAAAACGAACTAATGAACATAACGTGGAAACTAGTTCGCGCAGTTCATCCATAAGATCGCTCTTCCGAACTAATTCGTTCACGAACTACACAAGTCTATTGTTTTGTACCACCTGGGGGCTTACCATCATCTCTTAATGCGATCCAGTTCAGGACCTAAACTGATCTGTATCGCTAATTCATACCATCAAGATAATATAACGATCCATTATAGATAGTCACCAAAACAATACGCCAATTCGATTTCATTCTTTTATTTTGCATACAATTCCGTACCATGATGTGCATTGAGAACGTAAACTGGATCGCGTATCTGTCAAATTTGGCGATTCAAAAAGTTACTATTTCCAATTGATTTCCACGAAACAAGTCCCACAGGCGTGGCGCTGAACTACTGTCGCTAAAAACAACATGTCATGTCAAACAAGTGGTCTATCTGTTATTGATAGTTCCTAACTTTGCAACGGAAACTCTTTCGTGGTACGGTTTTTATGTTCCGAACTTTGTGTTTAGTGTTATGACCGACAAATTTGTTAGTCTATATAGTATTGCATTTATTTTAATTCAAATATTTTATTGTTTTGTATTTACTATAGTCAACACCAAGATAACAATATACATTTTAATTTTAAGTAACAAAATGTATATATTGTTTGCTCAAAATGGTAAGAATTCGATATCGGAACGCAACTCTTGAAACGAGATAAAATATATAGAGATCGTTAGCCTTATCTCGTTCTTACATTTGGCTGCTGTCACTGTTTGGGTTTACGATTCAGAGACAATTTTTATTTTTTTATTGATATCATTCACTCCTGACGATTCCAATGCGACTTTGTTAAGTTGGTGGTACCAAATAACGCTATTCATTTTAGGTTCCTAAACTGAACTGCCCTGCATTTGAATCATTGTGTAATAGTTGATGATAGGCCCCCTGATAGGTGCGTCACCCCAGCGGTTCATTACCCAAGTAACAATACCTACGACTTAAATCAGACCGTTTTAGTTATATAGCTGTCATATAACGGTGAATTTTTGAGTACTTTGACCGCCGTCATTCAAAATAAAGAACCTTTCTAAAATATTAAAAATCAAAACTGAAATAGCAAAATAGTCGATTTTACACCAGACAATATAACATAGAGACAATAAAATATTAAGACAATATAACTAAGCATTTTAGACGAAACTGTCTGCTTCTCGATTAGGAGAAAATATATAAATGATTCTAATATTCATGGCTTTACATTATTGTACATGCCAATTTATCTTGGCCAATTAGTGGACACTTTTTTTTCTCAATTATGTGGTGAAATCGTGTTTACATACCTATCCTTCTGACAGACGAACAAGTTGAAACAGTTCTCGGCGCCCAAGAACGTGTCGTCGTCTAATATCTCAACCGCCGTCATCCAGTTGGGAGTGTAGTCACGGGCGATCTCTTCGAAACTACCCTCCATCTGGTAAACAAACCATTTATCAACCCTTTCACGAACACACAATGAGTAAAAGAAGTTTAATTGTTATAACGTCTGTAGACGTTAAGTGTCAATATCATTTACCTTAAAATACGGGTATAGTCTTACTTCGCGCTTGGCACTGCCGTACCCCTAGATCACTAGATAGGTTGGTGGATCTCTTACAGTTGCACGCAACTAGAAATTATTAATGTTGACTTTTTTTTTCACATTTATATAATGATGTAAATTACCTAACACATACCTAACACACTCGTCAATAATAAACAGTGAGGGTAGTGTGGTGCGATGTCAAGTCAAGCGATTGTGATGTTGTGTGTTGTAATTATTATTTTTTTCGAATGTAATTGTGAATTAAGTATTTACCGTATGCGCGTGTTGTATACATACACACGACACTTAGTTATAGTTCTCATACCAAGTGAATTATGTAATTCTTTATGAAAAATAAATTTATTTAAACTCAAAAATACACGCGTATTCCCTACTGTTACCCCTCATTGTCTCACCTGCTTGTATTGTAGCAGTGACATAGACCGCATAATGTCGCCAACGAGTATGAAGTCTCCCTTCGCCTTGAGGTACAGAGCTACGATGTTATTAAAGTGACTGCATTCGAGCCGCAGCTCCTTGTCTGACGTCCATTCGAATAGTCGCACCTGGGTGTAAGAATTAGGTTTTCACAGTGCTAATATGGAAAAAATGTCTTGTCTACAAAAAAATGTTCCGTCTTTCTTATGTCTCCAAAAGATTGACAATACAATTCGAACAAGATTAATCATTTATCTATACTATTATTATAAAGAGGTAAGCATTTGTGAGTTTGAGGCGGATAATCTCAGAAATTACCGAACCGATATAAAAAATTTTTTCACCATTGCAAAGGTACATTATCCAAGATTGCTATAGGCTATATTTTATCTCAAAATTCCCACGGGAGCGAAACCGCGGGCCGCATCTAGTTTAAAATATTTTTGTAAAATAATGCATAGTAAACGATTTCGTAAAGAAAGAAATATACTAAAAATTAAAACCAGCCAAGTTCGAGTCGGACTCGCAAGGATTCCGTACCATTCTATGAAAATGTAATATCTATAAAACGGCAAAAAATATCGTTTGTTGTATGGGAGCAACCACTAATATTTATTTATATTACTGTCTTTTTCGAAAATAGAATAAAATCTCTTGTCTCTTTCGAAAATAGAATAAAATATCGATTTTTTGAAAGCAAGATCATTTAAAGTCAGACAAAGATATTCGTAACAAACAAATTACGGATGTTGCCCATGTCATAGTTGTGTTATATTTTCATTAGATTTAATTCGTACTATGAAGGGTATAACCGTCGATCGCGCAGAATCGAGACACAATAGATAAACAATTGATTGACCGGTGCGTTTGCACCGGTACGTAATTTAGACCACCCGCTAGCGATAGTTTTATTCAGTCAAAGCATTTTATTATGTTATTTTAATGCTACTAACACCCCTATTATAATTATAAGTAAGTACTAAACTAATTTAAGAATTAATGATAGATTAATAGATTTGACGACCTCGGTGGCGCAGTGGTAAAGTGCTCGCCCCTGAACCGAGAGGTCCCGGGTTTGATCCCCGGTCGGGTCATGATGGATGACCTTTTTCTGATTGGCCCGGGTCTTGGATGTTTATCTATATATGTATTTGTAATAAAAATATTGTATCGTTGAATTAGTATCCCATAACACAAGTCTCGAACTTACTTTGGGGCTAGCTCAATCTGTGTGATTTGTCCTAATATATTTATATTATTTATATATATATGCTCTCCGGACAAACCTTCGTGGTTTTTGGACTGCGTAAATTTAATTGTTTTTAAATAATTAAATTAAAAAAAAACTTACGGTACTGTTGATGGCGGCGAGCAGTTTCCCATTAAACTCTACTAGTACGTAGCACGCTCCTTTGATCTCCTTCTCCGTCACCTGCACCAGCTTGCCTTCGAACCAGTGGAAGAGTAATATCCTACCCTGTGATAAACCAAGAAGAATCAATAACCCTTCAACGCGTGACAAAGTAAACCGTTGAGGTGATCCTTCGTCGGGAGCCAATCTTGAGGGGGCACCATAATGCTTATTCATAATAGTATATTGCGAATTGGAAAATTTCAGCTTCGGACGATCGGAATATAAACGGGCAGGTGAAACCAAACAAAAAATGTTTAGGTTTGTAAAAAGAGGTTTTTGAACTTTTTCTAGTATATTATGTTGTATGTTGAAGACTATGATAACAGTGAACATAACATTTTCTATTTACAAGTATCTTCAATACTATTATGTGCGAACAACATTATAGTATCCCTCCGATTTTCTTGTCATTGGCTGTGCGTTATTAAATGCAATTTAACTTTCACATCTTTTCTATATCTATCAACACATATAATAAAACTGTAGGTTAAACCGTAAAAACTATTGGATGGAATTTGAAGCGATTTTCTCAGTTGTACAGCGAATGGTCTAACTCGGTGGCGCAGTGGTAAAGTGCTTGCCTCTGAACCGAGAGGTCCCGAGTTCGGACCCCGGCCGGGTCATGATGGAAAATGATCTTTTTCTGATTGACCCGGGTCTTGGATGTTTATCTATATATCTATTTATTATAAAATATAGTATCGTTGAGTTAGTATCCCATAACACAAGTCTTGAACTTACTTTGGGGCTAGCTCAGTCTGTGTGATTTGTTCTAATATATTTATTTTATTTATTTAAAATCTTGTATAGATTTCATCGCGATACATTGCGCGATACTCGAGATATGGACAATAATAAATTATGAGCGTATGCAAGAATTAATTCTAGAAACCTAGTAATTATAATAATAGTATTATTTACCTGTTTGGGTTCGCTTTCTTCCGGCTGAAGTACGGCGGTGCCGACGGCGTAATAGTGGTGTTGGTCGTCGCCGAGACGACACGAGATCAGCGACAACGCGTATTCGTTCGCTTGTAGCTGGTGCGCGTGTAATACTGTCGACGGAAACAATGGCATTCTCATTCGGAATCGTTACAATACGCGCCACGTAACATTTGAACTGATATAATTGTGACTTTGGACAGGTGCTTTAAGGACGTATCTTTGTATGTTTATATTTTTGAACTGAATAGATTTTTATTTATATAATAGCAGATTACAGATATATGTGTAACTAAAAATCTAACCTTTATACGTCACAAATCATGTACAGGTTTTACACTGGCACGTGTACTCGTAATACCTTTTTTATATTTTCCTACTAATATTAAAAATGTGAAAGTTTGTGAGGATGTATGTGTGTATGTATGTTTGTTACGCTTTCACGCAAAATCTACTGAAAGGATTGTTATGAAATTTAGTACACGCGTAGAATATAACCTGAAATAACACAAGCGAAGCATCTAGTATTAATTTAATAATGAAAAGCGAACGTTAAAAAAATAATAGGACGTAAAAAGTGCCTGCAAAGGTCTGATTTCTATGTCTGATTAAATAATCTGTTTTTGACTTTATCATGTCCACGCGCACCGTGTCGTTATTTTGCCAAATGTTTCAATTAGATACGGAGAAGACCTGAGAATTACAGCCACCTCCTACCTTCGACAGTTTACCCAAGATGCGGAGCAGGCTGTAAGAGTGTACCTTCAAACGTGTGCTGGTCGACGATGAGCAGGTTGTGTATCTCGACGTCGGCCTGGTTGGGCTGCAGCTTGGCGGCGGCGGGCGCGCCGCTGCAGCTGGCGGCGGCGGTGGACGCGGACGACCGCACCGCGCTCGCCGACCCGCCGCCGCTCGACCACTCCATTTTGTCCACGCGCATCGTTATTATACCGAACGTCTGCACATGTTTTTTTTTTATTTATTTTAACTAAACCCGCTCGTCATTTCACTCGGCATAATTAAACACAAAGGCCCATGTTATTTGTATAATAAATTATTATTTTCTAATCGTGCAAGAAGGGACCCTGATCGTCTAATTTTTACCAGACACAAGTCTGCTGCCTTCCGTGGCTGTTTCCGATATGCTGCACCTAAATGTTGGAACAATATCCCACCTATTAGGAGCTTGAAATCTATTAAATCCTTTAAGTATAAATTAAAAGAACGAAATTTGAAAATACAAAATAATGCATGATTGCAGCATTTTTATCTGTTTATTGTAATAATTAATGTGCCATAATTTAAATTTAAGTGAATTTGATTAAATTATATAAATTATTATTATTCTGTTCATGTAAGTAATTTTAATTGAAAATGTTTAATTGATTTAATTTTTATATTTTATTTTTGAAAATTTGGTATTCGCGGAAGACCAGCGTCGTGGCTATGATCTACGACACATGCTGAGCGAAGGCCGTTTTGGTGTATAATTTTGTGAAATTTTTATATGATACATCCAAATTAACAATTTTTCTTTCTTTCTATCTATTTATATTAATATATATTATATATAAAGAGGTGTGAGTTTGTATGATTGAGGCTGGATATATATATATATATATATATACCATACAATACCTACCAATACCTACACGTACCATACAATACCTACTCTTATACTGATTATATACATATATATAATCAGTATAAGAATAGGTATTGAAAATGTACATTATACTAGTGTAATGCTGCTCTGAGTAATAACATCACAGAGTTGTGGCCTTTGCATTTGAATTGCTGCAACACATATTCATTGTAATATCTGTGTAATTAAGCATGTCCGTCTTATTGTTTTTTTTTATTATGTGTGTGTTTGTAGGTTTAATCTCTATAATATGACAACAAAAAGAGAGTCTCAGTTGGTTGTTATTCTGAGATAGTGCATTGTTGTGATGATTTGTTTGATGCATTCATTATAATAGAAACAAACAAGTTTATCGAGTTTATCAACGGTCCTCAACAGAATGCTATATTAATGATATTTCCAACACATAGCTTACTTGTGAAGCCTCTTGATACGCGATCCTGCGCGGAGTCTCCCCTAACGGCACGGTTCTGATGTGTAGTTTCTGTATTTCATCGATTGTTCCTATCGTTACTGTGCTGTCGGTCGCTAAAGCTAAACTGTAAAAAAATAAAATAAAAAAATAAATATAGTTTTTATGCCGCGGTAATATTGACGAATTTGCAATAATTCTGGATAGGGTGATTTTATATTATGTGTTTTTAAAAAACGTACCTGTCTGGATACGCGGCCGCATTAAGCGAACACATGTGTGTAACTTCCTTGAGGTTGACGTTGGAGAATACCAGTTTGTGATTGGACGAGAAGATGACGGTCGGACGATCGGAACACGCGAAGATATTCGTCGTCGACAGAGACCTGTTCAAATGTAATATTATCACTGATTTAATTGAAAATACATTGATATATTTATAAGAAAATTTCGCACGTAATTCATTCCAGATGGAATTTGTGCTACAAAAGAGATATTAGGAGAAACAGTCATTATACGGCTATAGACATTTTGCGAAAAAAAAATTTTGCGCTTGAGCCGTATATAAAACGCCAATCGACATCGCGTTTAACTTGACACGCTAGGCGTGTTTTTCACATCACACGCCAGGCGTGTTTCCGGTACAACCAACCTGAAACTCCTCAAGACGGTGGGCTGAGTGCCCAACGTGACCTTCTTCTTATTGCACAGCTCTCCGGTCTGCTGGTCCACTGTGAAGTAGAACATTGATCCGTCGCCCAAAGCGCAGAGGAGGTAGCAGATGCCTTCCAGCACGCAGATGAGAAGCGAACGCGGTATTATTTCTGGTTGGAAAATAAAACTGTGGTTAGCAATTGTAATTGAATAAAATTTTGATTTTAATCGCCACAAACTAGAATAGCTGACGTTTAAACATATCGTCATAATATCACCATTTTGTCAGAAAAAAATTGTCGATTTGCGATAATTATAATATCGGCCCATTTGTTTGACAACTGGGTATATATAGAACAAACGCTATAGCCACTGCGTTCAGTGCTATATCGTAAAATCAATGCACAAATTATAAAATCTGCTTACACGTTAAAATTTTCGACTAAATTAAGGTCACGATACAATTTTCATATCACTTGCATTGTTGTGAAAAATAGGCTTAATAAGTGTAATACAAAAATATCAAATTGTTTGTCATTTGATATGGATAAACGTCTTATCAATCTACCTCCGCACAGTTTCTCAGTGTGCACCGGCTTCAGATCAGGCAATGTGAGAACCCGCACGGAGATGTCAGTCCAAAGTCCCACTCCTAAAAAGCATGGTTCGGGCCCCGGGCCTATGTCGAGGCAAGCCACCTCTTCTTCCATGCACACCGACCTATGTAAAATAAAAAATAAATATATACAAAATATTATTTTATCTAAATTCTTCTTTATAGCATACATTTTGAATAGAATAACCATTTATTTGAATTTAATTCCTACATAATAAATTAAGAATCACAATATCATCCCAAAAATCCGTCCTGAGTCTCTCATCATTATGTAAAAATGTTAAAAAAACACATATAACTCCGGCAAAGCCAGGATAAGTGCAAACTTGAATATTAACGTTGTGAATTTTTGACGTCTTACGAATTTCCGCTCGAAGCTAACCAATCACAGTGCGCCATTGTGACGCAACGACAACCACACTGCAATGTGAATGATTCGCTGAGTCTCACTTCGAATAGATTCAATAGTGTAAGAAGTGAAAGGCAAACGCACTTCGCCAGGTCACCTGATGCAAGTTTAACATTTTTTACCCGTCACAAAAAGTGCACAACGCCCCTAGAGAGAGAAAGAGAGATACAAACTTGGTGAGCTGCAGCGCCCCCTGCAGTATCTCGACGAGGTATATCTGCGGGCCGGCGGCGCACACCACGCGGCCGTCGCTGCAGCCCACCACCGACAGCTGCCGCGCGCCGCCCACGCGCCACTGCGCCGCCAGCGCCCACTCCTCGCCCTCGCGCGCTATCAGTCTGATACCTTCGTCTGTCACCTGATGATGGATATCACTCTATAGTGGAAGCTGTGCTACTGACGACCTCGGTGGCGCAGTGGTAAACTGCTTGCCTCTGAACCGAGAGGCCCTGGGTTCGATCCCCGATCGGGTCATGATGGAATATGATCTTTTTCTGATTGCCCCGGATTCGTTATAAAATATAAATCGTATTCGTTATAAAATATATTATCGTTGAGTTAGTATCCCATAACACAAATCTCGAACTCACTTTGGGGCTAGCTCAATCTGTGTGATTTGTCCTAATATATTTATTTATTTGGGCTGGTGTAATGCCGTTTGCACATTGTCGCAATGTCGTTTCTTTCTATAAAACGTTACCTCTGCGTTCGATTCCTCTACATGATGCTGCTGTACTGTCTCGTCTTGCTTGGCTATTACATAGAGTTAAGATGTGTAGAGTCTCAAATTAAATCGTATTTTTCTATATGAAAAAAAAAACTACGAATTACGCAAAGTCGTAGAATAAAAGTTGCTTGTTTTGATGTACCCAAATAGTCTTTAGGAGGTTTTGCGTTTGATACCAGTGACCCTGATATGAGTTAGTTTGGTAACTATACAAACGCATGTCGCACGAGAAGAATACGATTTGAACTATACCCTATTCATCTTGGACTGAGACAAAAGGTAAACAAACCTTGAACAAAAAATCATTATTTCTCGTTATTCCTTTGTTAATTTTGTTCTTACTTTCTGTTAATGTTAAATTTTTTGTTGTTGTTGTTTTATGGAGTCATGTCGCTTACATTAAATGTTTGTTGCTTTTGTTAATTCCTCGTTTCTTTTTTGTTTACCTTTTGTCTCAGTCCAAGATGAATAGGGTATAGTAAGTTGTCATTGACCTTGTAAAGGTCTCCTATGTAGCAAGAACAAAAAAAATTCAAACATTGCGTTAATTTGAATTAAATTTAACGTGGACAGAAAATGGTAAACCTATAGCGAATAAACTAAAAAATAAACACCAAAACAAAAATCTTAAAATGGACAAAGACTTACCTGAACAAGTTGATTGTGACACACGTTTCCAGTGAAGAAGGTCTGCCGATCGGAAACGAAGCCTTTTATTTCGGTTTCTTCAACTTCTTCGCCGTTTAGTGTTAGCACTCTACAACAAACTTTTTAAAATCAGTGATCGGGATAAGGGCATGCACAGTATATCATTTGTATCGTGTCCGTCAGCCAGTCACAGCAATCTGTTCGAGAACATTTAGCTTTTTTTCTATAGTCTGTGGTTTTAGTTTTGAGCTATGGGGAGGTTCATTGACAACTCTCCACTATCAGCTGGCGAATCTAGTTTTGATGTTTAGCATGTTGTTCTCTTTAAGACCCCCAATCCCTTCCCTAACAAAATTCAAATACAAAATAATTTATTTACACTAAAACAGGGTGCAGGCGATGTTCATTACAGAAAGAAAATACATTTTGTGCAAATATGCTGTGCCGATGACTTCTGGGGACTAGCGACAGAGCCGAGGTCGAAGGCCGACCCTCTCCTGGACTTTTGTTACATGGATGACATTCCAATTTAGGGTAACCCCTTTTTCATCAGAAAATTTGAACTAGAGAACCCACCCTTTGACTAAAACTACAGCCGCACGACTACCGCACGAGGTGCTCGCATGAACAGAACATAATAGGTACTTACCCTAATTTACAGTGGTTGTAAATGATTAATTAATAAATAAAATATTATTATTATTTATCGTGTTTTTTGTGAACCACGCTATTGGTTAAAACCGCATGAAAATCCGTACAGAGGGATTAGTGCGGGTTAGGTTAGCTGCACTTCTCACCATCGAATCAATTCCATGTGAGACGCAGCGAATCAATGACATTGGCGTGTGTTCATCGTTGCGCCACAATGGCGTAATGCGATAGGTTCGCTGTGTCACGTTTCGAATAGATTCGATGGCGAGAAGGGAAATGCTAGTCCGCACTTGACCCACAGTAGTTTTTGAGTTTATCGCGAACAGACAGACAGACAGATATGTAAGGACAAGGAGAAGTATGCAACCTGGTCTGTCCGACGAAGGCGACGACGAGCGTGTCGTGCGCGGCGGCGGCGGCGCTGAGCGCCCACATGCCCTTGATGCCGGGCAGGTCGATGGACGCCTGCTCCTGGATGCCGATGCCGTTGCGGATTATGCGCAGCGAACCCATCTTGAAAGCGCCTGACATATAGGTTACATCCGTAAAAATAATCGCCGAATCTTGTTTACTCTTATAAACTAGCTATTTATCCGCGGCTACGCCCAGCTTCGATTCCCCCGGGAACAGTATTTTCTTCGTATTCAAATGGGTTTGGGATAGTTGAATTAAAATATCCGTGGCGCATTTAAAATACACTCATCTAGTGTTTTTTTTTTTTGCAAAGTTTTTATTAGCATTTAGCGGCATCTTAAAAAACACACAGCGCCATCTAGATTATTTTATATTTGGCGCCACCATACAGGTTTTTTGCAAATCCCACAGGATAGTGCGACAGACATACTGACCTGAACATGTGATCAGCTGATTCTGTCCCTGTCTCTCCAAATCCACTACACACATGTCCACAATCGGTGCCAAGCTTGTGAAACTCTCCATAACTTGCACGTATTGACTAGCTTCGTCCCTAGAGCAGGACAGACGAACTAATGCAGAGTCGCCGAGACGGGAACCAATGAAGACCACGCCGTTGTCGAGGTACGTCATGCATTCTGGTATTGGGATGTCACCTGGTGGAAAACAACAATGGTTAAGGGTGAATTTCACGAGCGTTTTGAACGTCGCCACGGGCTTTCACTAGTGTTTATGAAATTGTACCGTACACAGTAATCAATTTAATTATCCTTTTTTATAAATAAGCAAAGTAGTGGTACAATGTAATTTTATAAATGTTTAATAATAAAAAAAATAATTCTTTATTAAAAAAAATGTGCGACACTAATGAATGCTACACGCCGCGTTCAAACAGTCGTGAAATTCACATTTAAATGATTCTCTACTGTATGTGAATCATATGTAAAACAGTGAATTGTAAAATTTTATTATAAGTGAGAACTAGCCGGCTTCTTCTTCTGCTGCAGCTCGAGCAGCAACATGAGTCTGCCCAGCAGCTACCGCAGCAGCACACTATGGCGTGGACTGTACACTTACCCAACAGCTCCACAAAGAGATCCTTGATGGCGTGCGTGCCGTCCATCTTCTGCTGCAGCTCGAGCAGCAACATGAGTCTGCCCAGCAGCTACCGCAGCAGCACACTATGGTGTGGACTGTACACTTACCCAACAGCTCCACAAAGAGATCCTTGATGGCGTGCGTGCCGTCCATCTTCTGCTGCAGCTCGAGCAGCAACATGAGTCTGCCCAGCAGCTACCGCAGCAGCACACTATGGTGTGGACTGTACACTTACCCAACAGCTCCACAAAGAGATCCTTGATGGCGTGCGTGCCGTCCATCTTCTGCTGCAGCTCGAGCAGCAACATGAGTCTGCCCAGCAGCTACCGCAGCAGCACACTATGGTGTGGACTGTACACTTACCCAACAGCTCCACAAAGAGATCCTTGATGGCGTGCGTGCCGTCCATCTTCTGCTGCAGCTCGAGCAGCAACATGAGTCTGCCCAGCAGCTACCGCAGCAGCACACTATGGTGTGGACTGTACACTTACCCAACAGCTCCACAAAGAGATCCTTGATGGCGTGCGTGCCGTCCATCTTCTGCTGCAGCTCGAACAGCAACATGAGTCTGCCCAGCAGCTACCGCAGCAGCACACTATGGTGTGGACTGTACACTTACCCAACAGCTCCACAAAGAGATCCTTGATGGCGTGCGTGCCGTCCATCTTCTGCTGCAGCTCGAGCAGCAACATGAGTCTGCCCAGCAGCTACCGCAGCAGCACACTATGGTGTGGACTGTACACTTACCCAACAGCTCCACAAAGAGATCCTTGATGGCGTGCGTGCCGTCCATCTTCTGCTGCAGCTCGAGCAGCAACATGAGTCTGCCCAGCAGCTACCGCAGCAGCACACTATGGTGTGGACTGTACACTTACCCAACAGCTCCACAAAGAGATCCTTGATGGCGTGCGTGCCGTCCATCTTCTGCTGCAGCTCGAACAGCAACATGAGTCTGCCCAGCAGCTACCGCAGCAGCACACTATGGTGTGGACTGTACACTTACCCAACAGCTCCACAAAGAGATCCTTGATGGCGTGCGTGCCGTCCATCTTCTGCTGCAGCTCGAGCAGCAACATGAGTCTGCCCAGCAGCTACCGCAGCAGCACACTATGGTGTGGACTGTACACTTACCCAACAGCTCCACAAAGAGATCCTTGATGGCGTGCGTGCCGTCCATCTTCTGCTGCAGCTCGAGCAGCAACATGAGTCTGCCCAGCAGCTACCGCAGCAGCACACTATGGTGTGGACTGTACACTTACCCAACAGCTCCACAAAGAGATCCTTGATGGCGTGCGTGCCGTCCATCTTCTGCTGCAGCTCGAACAGCAACATGAGTCTGCCCAGCAGCTACCGCAGCAGCACACTATGGTGTGGACTGTACACTTACCCAACAGCTCCACAAAGAGATCCTTGATGGCGTGCGTGCCGTCCATCTTCTGCTGCAGCTCGAGCAGCAACATAAAGAGTCTGCCTGCCGCGTCCCCCAGCAGGTACCGCAGCCCGCGAGTGTCCACGCGGCAGTAGCACACTATTGGTGTTGACTGTACATACATAAAGTCGAAGCATTTATTCAGAAATTGGCTATTTGAGTGGGTATAAAACCGCGCTGTCGACTTAGTCTAGCTAGGAAACAGGGTCCACCTAGTTTTACGGTCTCTCCATTCCGGCAGTTCTTGATGTAAAACCCTCGAAAAAATATCGCGTTTTTGTTTCTGCTAACGTGGAATTATAAAGTGACGTAAAAATTACGCTCGCCTGAACGTCGCTTTCTGTACATTTGTCTTTTCTTTATTACAAAACCCTAGTTTTCTTTGCATTATTGAGTGAATTTTCTAACTAGCTTCTAGATCTTCGAAAAACTTTCCTAATGAATTATTATATTAACCTGTATACCTATAAGTAAAAAATCTTATCAAGATCTATAGCTCACCAGGAACATTGAGAAACTATTTATTTTATGACGAATTAGTTAAATCACCAACCTTTATTTGCGGCGGCGCCACAGCCACGTAACTTTGACCATCGTGATATACTATAGACTCTTGACCAATTACAATAGCTCCACCTAAAAAATTAATTGAATTTGTATGTAGTGTGCAATGATGCAAGTATGCATGCAAGTTTTTTTTTCACCCACATAGCATTTTCTGCAGGACCCAATGACTAGATAGGGCTTTTTAGCATAAAGCATTGCACTTACAAATTGTATTTTCAGGAATAATGTTTAAATAAATATAGTCTACTTACCAATAGGACTGGGTACAGGAATAAGGATTGACGCTTCTGTCTCTACATTGTCTTGTTTCCAAGGGATTTTCATGAATTCTCTTTCTCTTAAGTTTATTTCGTGTGTCTGAAATATTATTAGTTTCATCAGTTAACTCAAATCAATTTTGTACATGTAATATAATTATTTCAACATTTCCAGCCAGGAGGTAGTAAAGACAATCGAACTTGACAATTGTGTTGCACAAACTGTTAGTAGTTAATCTCAATAGGCTAGTTGCCAATTTTTTGTTTTCATGACTATTATTCGAAGGCTCTTATATCATTAGAGACACCAGTTAAAAAAATACTGTGATAATGACAATACTTTCAAAGATATAACAAAAATAAAATCACACATTTTTGGACTCGTCCAAACGCTCCGTACTAGATGACACGAACAAGTGACGTCACAACGTGCGAAAATGTTCGCGAAGAAAGATATGTTTGTTTGACAGCTACATTAAATATTATGTTTATGGTGATGATTTCTTAATAATACTTATTGATATTTATGATGGTTAAATTTTAAGGTTAAATTTATTTTATAATTTCATACTTTTTGAAAATGGACTTTCCTACCAACTTTAAATCTTCATATTTAGATCCAGCTGCATTGTTACAATCTATGAATTATCATAATGATCATAAATATATCTATTTTATCTAGATTATACATATTTTTCACTATTCTCTAACCTTAGCAACTACCCTATTACATGTAAATGTATTTCAACAAAAAAATACCAAGATATTACCTTAATGTGTCTGCCATTCAAATCTTGGTGAATTAAAATTAAAGTTGGATTGCAACACCCATGTAAAAATTCTAAATCATACACTGCTAGTTCATCTAACCTGAAAACAAATATTCACATGAAGATATCTAGAGTAGAGCAAGAGCAATAACACAGTAAAAAAAATAGCAAAATAGGGCCGGGGTGAGGAGGGCGAGGGTGGTCTCGTCAAGCCCTGTTGTTCTGTATGCATATATCTTAAGTTCTTTGCTTAGGGAGTAAACAGACTGACACAAAATCTAAGCATCTAGGTATGGAGGCGAAGGGGGTAGTGTGTTCGAAGACTCCTTTTTGTGCTTTTTGTGTCTAGTTACTAGTATACATGATACATCGCACATTGTGTGTTCTTCTATAAAATTACAGCAAATACAATTCTCTAGCAGTTGTTCTATAGACATTTTTGTAATAGTTTCTAAACTACACACATACATTTGAAACTGTAGAGAATCTTTAGACATTATTTTAAGCCAGACAACTTACCTTAAACTAGCGGCTTTTAATTCTGTTGAATCCTTATCCAATGGTATAATTTTTAACAAGCCATCATATAGCCTCAGGCCTATTACTCTAGCTTGTGGGTCTATGACCATAAGGATGCCATTCTCTGATGGTTTTCCGATTCGATCAGACACATTCCCATGGGCTCGGGTGACCACTTCTAACTCCCCATTGGCGCCTGTCCTCCATTCCAAAATCATGGCATTATATCGAGCAGTAAGAATGAAGACCAAATCTTTTTTCTCATACTGAAATGAGCAAATGGATTTATTTAACAGTTTGGCTATAGAAAATGGAACATGTTTACATTTTTAGGAGTTTAAAAGCTTTGTGAATTGGCAGAAGTCAAATATAGATAATATAAAAAATTAACAACATCAATCATTTCATAAGAATCTTTGTATGTCCCAGTCGGGGGCAGATAGACCTAATCCAAAACTAAGTAAATGGAGGGAGAGAGGAAGGTCAGGTACATCTGCCCCTGGCTGTACTTACATATACATTTATATGTGAGATTGGTCTAAGTAAATTTAGGTCATGTCTCAATATGCAATACTCACTGGAGGCCTAAATAGTTTCATCTTGGCTACTCTGCCATAAA
This sequence comes from Plodia interpunctella, assembly GCF_027563975.2. Lineage (NCBI taxonomy): Eukaryota > Metazoa > Arthropoda > Insecta > Lepidoptera > Pyralidae > Plodia > Plodia interpunctella. The sequence continues at coordinate 1,306,016 of NC_071310.1, forward strand.
GACCAACTTCTTTCATAGGACGTAGCCCTTCAGGAGTAACTAGGTACATCTCCAGACGTGATTGCTTTGCAACCAGCAGGTTCAGATCCGTGGGTGAAGTTAGGTTGCCTGTGGACAACATTGTATATTGGGCTTATACTGACCACAAAAAAAAATCCTCACTAGAATATAATCTAATAAGGAATTTAATTAAGATTTTGGGATAATAGCCACAACATATAAATACAAAATAGTATGGTTTGTATAGTTAAGTAATTGAATGATTATGTTCATGTTTATTTGCAAAAGATGGATGGAGAGGAAAGGAATGTGAAATCATAAGAGTAATGAAGGTATGACAGGAAACAGTTGTGATGTAGAAGGAAGGACATTATGCGCCAACACCATTTAATATGGGATTTGGTAAGGAATAAGGAGAATGTTGATTTACAAACTGTGGTGTAATGCAACCAATAAAATGATCTTTTAAAAGTAAGAGAGATAAAATAAAGGTTTAAAAGCATTTCCAGTATATTATTTAAAATGTACATTGAGTAAAATTTTTCAAATCGTGTAAAATAGTACATAAAAATACTATACATTCGAGTAGCACTGGCGCAGCATCGCACGGCGCAAGTTCGTGAAATTACTATCGACTATGCCATTGTTGGTTGGATCTTGAATTTAGAGCAATTATAGGATGTAAATAATATATTATAAGACTAGAAATATGTATTTTAACAGATGAAATCATGGCTTTTGGGTGTATCATCAATCTTTTCATTTTATGTATAACCTCTGAACTTTGAAATCTCAAATTACCTGTAATGCAGGCTGTCACCGCGGTCGGCTTTTGAGCCGTAACCACGTAATTATAAGCCATGATGGAGATCCACCGAATAAACGTCGATTACTTCACCTTTATTTTTAATTAAATTCCTTTTGGAAACAAGCAGACACAATAACTAAAACAAAATTTGTTTCAATGTGGTATTGCCATATAATTATTTTCAAAATCTACAGTCTGTCAAGAAAGCTGATTTTTGACGAACAAATTTTTTTTTGTCTTTGCAAAACCAAATAGAATCGTCAAGATTTGTTGATCTGTGATAAACATGGATTTAGTAAGTACTTCGTACAACTTCCATGGTGATAAACACCCAGTGCTGCCAGCCAATATGAGACAGTGCACTAATTATTCTTTACTTTCTTGACAGACTGTGCTATAAAATAATGAGAAAAATCAATGCCATAACTCGCAGATATAGGTACAATATATTTTATTATAACATTCTGTTTATTTTGTATAACAATTCTTATGCCTATGAGTCAATGGCAAAAGCATGGTTATTGCCACCATGGATTTAGTAAGTACTTGGCCACAGACATAAGAATATTGTAATGTTCTTATATATTCTGTGGGTATTGCAAGGAAGATTAGGAATATATAATATGGGTTTAAATAAACTAGGCAATTTATTTGATTGTGGCAACATTTTATCTATGTCATTGATATATCTTCTTTTTTTTTAGTCGACAGTTGAGAAAATATTTTTATTCAGCCAACGCGTAGCAATCAAGCTACATAACTAGTATAGGCCTTAACCTTATTGTTATTAACCAACTTTAAAATGACAGGTTATTTTATGACTTAGCCACAGATACAAAACCACAAATATATGAACATTCAATTTGATTTCTTAAATGTAATGTTCTTATATCTGTGCATTTAACTAATCTGTGGTGGATTACTAGCGTAGCTAGATCTTAGTCTTGTCTCTTCAAATACTAAACCTACCATCACCAGAAACCTAATTCTCAACAAAAGGTTTTGAGTGTTGTGCTCGTTTTTGTGTTTAAGTTTATCGGATTCTCAACACACAAATCACACAAGTATATAAGTCCTTGAATATTGTCCATAAATAAATAAAACATTGTTTATAATCAATTCTTTACTTATATTTCACGATAGATTGTATAATGTACTTTCACTTGTATATTTACATCAGGATATATAACATCGAGTAGAATCGTTCAATCTTGACCTTTGCTAGGCGGCACACTCTCAAACAGCATTTGAGTAAGGAATGTGAATTTTCCTGCAAAAAATATTTTAAAAAAAATGTTAATCAAAATCCCATACCTAACTAATGGGGCTGCATGTAGCGGTGTGCCGCTGTGAAATTATCTGCTCTCGGAAATTTGTTGTTTTTTTTTTTGAGAATTCCCGCAAATTTTCAAGAGAAGTCCTCGAGAAGGTCTTATCTCCTTAAATATTTCCCGGCCGTTTCACACATGGCACATCGCTAGCAGGTCAACATAATAAATAGAGAGCGCTTCTGGCACATTAAATTATTTTCATTCGTCGTTTCTTCGAAACACTAGTAGTTTTAATTTAAAATTCCGACATGAAAAAATACCTGTGAAAGTCAATTTTTTTAAAATCAATGCTATAATATAGATCCACATTGTGGTCCTACAATAAGGTCAGCGCCAGACGAACATTGGATGGGAAAATTTAGTTTCCTACTACAAAACGTCATAACACACTTGCAAACTTTTTTCTTGACTCGGACTAATTGATTGATCAACCAAAATGACGACCTCCGTGGCTTAATGGTCATCATGCCGGACTGCTACAGTGGAGGTCCCGGGTTCGAATCCCGGTCAGGTCAACATGAAAAATGATCTTTTTCAGATTGACCTGGGTCTTGGATGTTTATCTATATATGTATATGTTATAGAATATAGTATCGTCGAGTTAGTATCCCATAACACAAGTTTCGAACTTACTTTGGGGCTAACTCAATCTGTGTCATTTGTCCCTATTTATTTATTTAAAATTAATTTTAAATTGACCTCTATGCCAATACCAATTACGCTAACTTTACAAATGATCAATATATTATCGAACAATAAACGGGTGTTATCATTCCATTATCTTCCACCGTTATACTTAATGACTACTACTTATTTATTATCTAATCTAGTCGTTGACATGGAGGTAATAAAGGGGAATGCACGATATAAGCACTTCAAATTAATGAGTTTTTATGGCGTACATAAAAAATAATAATTACAAGTCTACGATCATTTTATCACTTGCTAATCACGAATCAGGCTGAATGTTGATTAACTGATAGCTGTGTCGGGATTTAATAATGGTGCCCTGAACTGGTTTTAACCACCTATACTATGTCCCCACCAAGTGTTTCTGTCTCTTTTTAGCATAGTGTTTATGTGTATGGAAATGGAAAGAGACAATTATAAAGGCTCAATTCCCTTGTATGGACATAGTATTTTTGGAACAAAACTAAGAAATTAGGTAGAAATATAAATATGTCATACTTTCAGCCCAATTTTTGATCTTCGCATCTAGAAATTTTAGCTAATCTTTGAACTCAGATCTTTAACTATGTGCATAAGAATTTTTATACCAATATGACTCATATATAGTAGTTTTCATAGACCACCATTTGCTTCCGGTGAAGGAAAACATCGTGAGGAAACCTGCACACTGGTTGACAGTTTAGTTCCCCAGTGTGTATGCGACTACCTGCCACTAGATGGCGGTAAGTAGTCGTAAAGGTAATGTCAGATGTCTTTAGGCGACTTTAATAAAATCTTACACTAGTATTAGCAATAACACAGTCGATATGATGATCATGATGATAATGACTATATGCATACAATATTTCATCAAAATCAGTTAAGCCATTTATTTGTGAAAGCGTAACAAACTAACATAAGTATAGAGTTGGATGATACTTACTTAAAAGTAACGTTGGCGTCTTCTTATAATATACAAATAGTGTGTAAACAATTACTCCTATAACTATAAAGCCGATGGCCATTAAATATTTAATAGACGGATCGTGTACGATTGGCAACACCGAGAGGAATATTGCCACTAGCAACACAAAGCAAGGCACAAGCGTCGGCACCCTATACGGCCTGGGTTTTTTCGCTTGCGTTTTTCGGAGCACTAGTAAGGCAACCATTGCTAGCCCATAGAAGAACCATAGGAACCAGCTGGCAAATTCTATGAGCGTTTTGATGTTGCCAACCGATATGAATAACATTGTCAGGAACGCCTGCAAAATTAAAAAAAAAATTAGGATAAAAAAATCCATTATTTTTTGAATTTGGCTGGCTGGAGGTAGACTTAGTTTTAAGTAAATTTTAATTGTAATCCTATGTTGAATGAAGAATAGAATTTTAGATTTGAATTTGACCCTCTTTCATCCTTTCCTGCCTCTTTCGCCCAGAATTTTGAAGATTTTGCTGTGATTTTACGACTGGCCGTCTACCTCATGTCATCCCGCTTTGGAAATGCTGTTGTTGATGACTATCATAGCCGTCAAGGCATCTTATCTCAACTGTACAATATCCAAGGGAGGACAAGGTACTATTTTTGGGCGGGAACCACACGCCAAGTATTGTTGAACTGAACATTTAAATCAGGTCAAATTTGAAATTATTCAACGCCTTTTAAAAATATTTAGAAATACATAGTATTTTTATGATTGGAGTCTTATCTTTATCATAGTTACCATCTGTCTTTTACTGATTGTACTTATCTTCAAAATTATTTTCGTTAATAAGTTATTGAAGGAAATTTCTAATTAATTACTATAAAGATAAGTGACTGAAGTAATTATAAATACCAATATCGGAAAGTGTTTAACATGCTTTACTACATAAAGACAAACATACAAATGATGATACAATACATAAGAGACAGAGAAGACCAGAACAGACTTAGGTCTGTAGTATCTTTTATCTATCATATTTTTCGTTTCACTCACATAGGAAAGAGAAAGTATTAGAAATACACTAGAAGAAATGGGACAGAGCTCATCTTCTATCCCTCACACAGTGAGGGATAGAAGACTCACTGTGTGAGGGATAGAAGATGAGGAGAGATGAGGACAGAGGCAGTTGGCGTAGACGGAAGGAGGCTTATGCCAAGCAGCATTTTAATGAATCTTGTGGGTTACGTATATATAGCTAATGTTACACCTATTTGGTTAGTCTGATCTATGGGGAAATCTTTCAAAAGTCTAGCAGTGTGTTTCGTGTGGCTGAGATTATGATAATGTCACGACTAAATATATAATTTTTTTGCCACGGATGATTACAGATGATATAGTGAGGT